>NW_019394413.1:0-163408 GCF_000612105.2 Orussus abietinus | reverse complement strand
AAGGAAGGTCCTGAAACTCATGAAATTTCAATTCTTCTCAAATTTGCTTATAGGTATTTTAAAAATAGTTTATAAGAAATGAGATTTCGCGAGTTTCAGGACCTGCCTTAGGGTCTCCATATTCACGTTTTAAAGTATGAAACAATTTGAGAAACCCGTTTATGAACGATTCAGCTTTCGGATGCCACTTTCACATCCCCTTAAGGAGTAAGATATCATTTGATGCTCGAAAGGGTGGTTTCTCGATGATCATTTCCCTTTTCCCTCTTCTTCGGGAAGTGATAGAGTCATTGTAACTTGAACGTAAGATATAGTAATGGGTCTTATATGCAAACGAGCAGTCTGCATCGCCCCCGAGATTTTCCACTTGGCGGTGCTGTCGAATCTAATGGGGTCGAACCATTGTTTCTGCAATCGCGTAGGCAAGTTTAGAATAACCTCGCAACGGGTAAAACCTTACTATAATATGGTTACAGCTCCCAGATAAACCTATCTTATTGTACTTATTATAACCTCTTCGTATAGATAATATGACCATTTCAAGTTGTGATCCTTCCTGCATCTTTTAACCTCTTAACTTACAATATCGTGTGAGAGACGTGGTATATCAATCGGACCAAACGTGAACAAAACGTGTGAGAGACGTGATATGTCAATCGGGCCAAATGTAAAACAAAACGTATGAGAGACGTGTGAGACGTTGAAAGTTCAGCCAAACCGTAAAATGGCCCAATATATGACCGACATTTTTCGAGTTTATGAAACGCGCTATTGGAATTTAAATCGTAAGGCAAGGGGTTAAGGTGAAGTGAAACACGTCGAGGGACTTGATCGACGTCGATAAAGATGATTTTTCTAAATGCCTATGTTGCCGACGTTCGTTTTTATGTTGACAGCTGTGTCGAATTAAATTGGGTATTGTATCAAATTATATACTCCACCTGTCGTTTTCGTATAATAATTATAAAGAAATCGAAGTAAAACTCCTGAAATCCTCCGGATTCATGCCTTCTGGGGACCTAATTGACTGCAAAGGGACCCCCTGCGCCATCTGTGATTTCCAGGTCAATTAAATTTTCACTCCGAGACCTCGTATTCTCATCGTTTTAGCATAGAAGCGCATACAACACTTTTTTTGCCTTTATCCCGTTCAAATGCGAGTTTATCGATTACCAGGGTGTTCTAAATTGTCGTAAAATTGTCCTGACCCTTTCGATTCTCATATCAGAGCCTTCGATAATTGTATATTGATCGAAATATGAGAACTCGACGCCATTTTGATTTTGGTCTGGGCTTAGTTAAAAAATTAAAAAAAAATCGAAACTTTTAATGTGTCAGGACATTTCTTAGATGACGAGGAGTGATGTCTCAAAGTTTCGGACAGTTTGGTCTAATACCGTTAAAAAAAAGTGTTGTATTCGAATCGACTGATTTGAAGGGGGTTTCGCTTCACCTTAAGCGCAGCGCCATGGATGCGGTTCCTATTCGCAAGGTTACATTTCCCATGCCATGTGGTCAATTTCACCATTTGTGTGGTTTCACTTCCCACGGTATTTCAAGACACATGTCCCTATATTAATTGCAACCGAACGATATTTTCCCGTCCTCGAAACCTTCCAAATGAAAAAAAAGTCACTCGCGGGCCACTTCCAGCCGCGCCATTTCCCACGACTTTCACTAAAGCCTCGTTTTTATCCCCGCCCTTTAATTTCCCACGAGCGCGGGGAATTTCGCGGCGCGACGGCCCTATAAATCGAAAGGCATCGGAGGGATTTTCTCCTGCAAGGAAAGCGTTTCACCGGGCCTATCTCGCGATCGACTCGCCGAGTTGGGAAGGTGAATGAAGCTCTCGGGCTCGCCGGCGGAATAATTCGTATCTCGCGAATTAATCGCGAGTCGCGGGGCTCCTTTTTGCTCCCGGGCCGGGATTCCAGCAACGCGCCAGGGGAAAGCCGGATGGCCGGATCGTGTCGGTCGTTAGAAAGCATAATACCGCGAGCCAATGGGCGGTAATGATCGGTACGTGTGTAAGGCCCCGATATTTCAGCATTCCTACGTGTACCCTCCGCCACTCGGAAACCTCAAAGATGGAAGACAACGCGACCGGGCGCGTCCTCAACCAGAGATGAAGTACGAGATTGCGCCCCGCCAGAACCGCAGACATCTATCTGCGATTCTCTGAGACCCGGCCACTCTTCCGCCTATTTCTTATTACTTTCCTCTTCTTCTTGTCCATATTTTTGAAATCCAATTGGCACCCAATTCCCCTGGTTAAACCGACTGGGCTGTTTTTTGTATTAAAAGAAAAAACGGATTTATGCCAACCCTGAGTGGTAAGATATCTCGGTATCTTCCGAGTACCTCATGACTAACAAGAAAGGTATCCCAGGTCGATCTCTCCGATTTCATTTCTTTTATAATATGTTATAGTGGACTAAAAACTAAGCGACACGTATTTTTTTTTATCTGCCATTAAACACTTTAAGGGGGTGGGACCACCATCCAAAGCAAGGCATGTCAAGGGGCGATTTGGGAGTTTCACCTACAAGAAGATAATATTTATTAACCGCTCCACCTGGAAAAGCTTTCTCATAACGAGAAATGAAACATATAATTCTCTCGATTAAAAAAAGGGAAAAAAATTAAGGGGTAAGTCACCCCTCTCAGGCCTTACTTTGGACGGTGGTTTCACCCCCTTAAAGTGTCTAATGGCAGATAAAAAAAAATACCCGTCGCTTTACGTATTATAAAAGAAATCAAATCGGAGAGATCGACCTGGGATACCTTTCTTGTAAGATACATAAATAACAGTGCTTCTCGCAGTGCTGTAATTTTGTTAAATTTATCGAAGGGAATATTCACAAAGGGACAAAGCCAAAATTATCGGTGGTCCATGGACGGCCCTATTTCAGGGATTACGGCCGAGAAGACGTCATTGTCGTCTAAACAAACGATAAGGCTGAACCAAGACTGCCCCTGTCAGGAATGGACAGAAAGGGCACTTAATCTTGGACAATCATTACCGCCCATTGAACAGAATCGAGCAGTTGGCTCTCGTTGGGAATACTCTAGTTTTGAGGCATACACGCAAATTTGACTTATAATATTAACTTATAAAATCTTACAAAATCATCCCAGGCTAGAAGATCGACGAAATATAGGAAACAGTCAATAGTAGACACGTATATTTTAATTACTCCTACATTATTCGATTATAATTGCGTTTTAAATATTTTCAAGGTCAGGATTTGCTCGTTCAGCGATTTCTTTCTTTCTTTTTCCACAGCTCTTGTCGCATAATCCATGGGAATTGGAACGAGGTACTCCGCAATACAAATCGGCAAGGTTTCATGAAGGATAGAGAAGGAGTAAAAGAAACTGTAAACGGGGCTTGTTTATTTCATACTTTATGAAATACGATAGGAATAAAACGCACCCGCCGCAATGAAAAGACCAACAGTTTTGTGCGAAATCGACGATGCAAAGTGTTCTTCGGGTTTCTTTCTCATTACTTAGTGAAGGAAATATTTCGAAAAGACAAAGGCAAAATGATCGGAGGTCCATGGGCGGGCCTATTCCAACAATCATGGGCGAGGAAACGCGAGCATTGTTTAAAAGATATAATCATTGCCTAAACAATTGATACGGCTAGACCAAAAATGTCCCTACGAACTGTGGAACGGCACTTGGTCGAGGATCGTAGAACGAAGTACTTGGATTCATTTTATATACGTCTCTTTGAACGATTGTGCATCTGGTTTTGAGCTATAAGTCAATTAGTATTTCTGTGAATCTACAAAATATAGACTTACCAATAGTAGATTCGCCTTCGATAATTCCACCTCCTACATTAGTTTACTCCTTGAAATATTTTTACTCATGTAGGAGGTGAAATTAACCCTTTCGTTACCTTGGACGAGATATCTCGCGACCCAATATTGGCCGATCAACGCTTTTGACGAGATATCTCGCGACCCGATAGATTATCGTCAAAAGCGTTAATCCGCTACTATCGGGTCGCGAGATATCTCGTCAAAAGCGTTAATCAACCAGTATTGGGTTGCGAGATATCTCGTCCAAGGTAACAAAAGGGTTAACGAAGGCGAATCAACTATTGACAAGTCTATATTTTCGTAGATTCACAGATTATTAATCGTTAAAAATTATATATATAAGCCTCAAGGAGACGTATAGAAATTGGTCCAACTGTTCTCTTCTATGATTCTCGACCAAGTGCCGTCCACTGTTCGCAGGGACCGTCTTGGTCTAGCCGTATCAATTGTTTAGGCAATGCTCATATCTTCTAAATATGCTCGCCTTTCCTCGCCCATGATTCTGGGAATAGGTCCGCCCATGGACCTCCGATAATTTTGCCTTCCCTCTTCGAAATATTTCCTTCGAATGTGTTCTTCAGGTTTCTTTCTCATTACTTAGTGAAGGAAATATTTCGAAAAGACAAAGGCAAAATGATGGAAGGTCCATGGGCGGGCCTATTCCATGAATCATGGGCGAGGAAACGCGAGCATTGTTTAAACGTTATAATCATTGCCTAAACAATTGATACGGCTAGACCAAGACTGTCCCTACGAACAGTGGAACGGCACTTGGTCGAGGATCGTAGACGAAGCACTTGGATTCATTTTATATACGTCTCTTTGAACGGTTGTACATCTGGTTTTGAGCTATAAGTCAATTAGTATTTCTGTAAATCTACAAAATATAGACTTGTCAATAGTAGATTCGCCTTCGGTAATTCCACCTCCTACGTTAGTTTACTCCTTGAAATATTTTTACTCACGCGAAGGAAAAGGGCAAGAGGTTGGCTCGGAGTAATGGAGCAAAGTCGATACGACGCCGCGGACGGCAGGAGTTCCTGAGCGAAGGAATAGCAATTTATTGTAGTTACGAGCACGCGCCCAGAGAAATATAAACGTAGGATGTAAACAGGCAATTATCACCCATCTAGACATAATGACGAATCCTACAACCACACTTCCCCCTCTAATTGGGCCGGATAATAACGCAGACATAAAGCCGCGAGTCCGAGGTACAGCAACGCTCATTATCGGTCAACCCCGAAGGGGGATAAAGGTTATCGCTACGCATACCAAGATTCACCCAGGGAAAGAAAAAGTTAAATAAAAAAAAGTTCTTCCGGTCTCTGACCTGAACGTAAATTCTAGCGCCCGGTATCGAAACTCTCTTCCGAAAACTCCTAAAGTAACTTTGAGTAATGAGGCCCATTTGGGGAGCAAGCCCCATGTTTTATATGTCACCATATAGCAAAAGCGCAATGCTTGTGGCTCCCTCTGCCAATTAGGACAAAGAAGAGTCCATTGGGGGTATTGTCGGGCTGTGGACAGGTCCATGGTAAATCGAGATCGATAAGAAATATTTCGGAGGGAATTTTATGAAATTTGGTTGCAGCGTTCTAGCTGTTTGTCACAAAGTTTTCTGACTTCCTGCTCTGTCTAGCTGGTATGTAGTACCTTATACCTTTCTCTACATACTGTTGGATGAGTTCTGTTGAAAAGGTTTGTCGTTCTGAACATTATAATTTGGAAATGTAAATTGCGACAAATGGGGAAGGAGGCCCGGCATAGGGCAACATGGCGCAACCAAAGATCTTTTTCAAAAAGGACATGAAACTGTGACTAGTTGCAGGAAATACAACGTCGCGACAAAGTTTCAGCGAAATACCTTTAAAAAACGAAGCCTGGTACCTCAAAGAGGACCAGGATCTGGGGCCGCAGCCTTTATCAAGAAAACAGGGTTGCCGACATGCGGCAACGTGCTCTGGGCAAGAAATAGGCTTTACGAAGAATGCCCAAAGGCAACATTCGAGGATCTTGATGACATAACTTGCCCTAACCGTGCAGATTAACGTGCATCCTCCGATCGATGTCCGTAGCCCTTATTACCTACACGTTCTGGGAACAGAGCCCAGGAGCCCCATCCTACAATTTTTTAAATTACGCATTCGTTTAGAATTATATTTTCTTTTTACAGTTTCTACCTGAAATAAACATTGTTCGTGTACCCTCTGCTCATTTCCCCTTCCCAAAATCCTCTACGTTTTAATTTCTACAAGACTTCCAAGTTACGATGGGCTTTATTACCCAAAGTTACCTTACCCCACCATTGAACGTCATTCCACGATACGTCGGATCGAGTCGTACGAAAATGAAGCCAAAAACTACACACAAGCCGTCTATTTGTATCGATCAAAATACCCTTCCACCCCTGTCTCCGCGTAACTTCAAACCCGATCTTCGAGTCCCTCCACCTCGTCCCATTCGCGTGTCCGTAATCCCAGCCTAAACCCACTTCTCCTCCTCGAAGAACCAAAGTACACTGGGAGACATCAATGCCCTCCCAACCTGCACAGGCGATGCCGTATCTGCAGGGGAGGCATTCTCGTCCGCCAGTGTACCACACTTCGTACGATCCTCGCGAATCCCCCTCCCATTCCCGCTCCGTTAACCCTTTCGTTACCTTGGACGAGATATCTCGCGACCCAATACTGGCCGATTAACGCTTTTGACGAGATATCTCGCGACCCGATACTGGCCGATCAACGCTTTTGACGAGATATCTCGCGATCCGGTAGTAGCTGTATTTATTTCTTCCTTTTAGCTATACGAATAGAATTAGTTATAAAATATATTCATCTAGAATGTCAAAATATTGGTGCTAGAAAGCTAGATTATCGTCAAAAGCGTTAATCTGCTACTCCCGGTTCGCGAGATATCTCGTCAAAAGCGTTGATCGGCCAGTATCGGGTCGCGAGATATCTCTTTCCAAGGTAACGAAAGGGTCAATCGCGCTCCCTCCAAGATAAGTACCGCGGAAGCCCTCATCTCGGGATCGCGAAAAAAAACTTCACTTTCGAAGAAGGGACATCGCTCCACGGGTGGCAGGGCCGAGGCAAGAATATCTGCCAAAGAAGAGGAGGAGAGCGAGTTCCGATTCGCGATCGAATCGCCCGCTCTCTGACAAGTAGACCAACAAAGAATCAAAGAGGGTTCGGCGGGGGGGGAGAGCGCACTTGAGGGCGTATCGCGTGTCGGTGGAGTATTAATTTACAAATACCGTAGCGAAACCAACCTAGACATTCCAGCTGAGTCGGCGAGGTCACGTGACGGCGGGTCGCCCCGCCGACCGAGATCTCCCGATCCGCCCGATCCCGTTTCCGCGCTCGATCGCGCTCGATCGCGCTCGATCGCGCTCGCTCGCGCCGATGGCGCTTCGCGGTAAGAGAGGCGAACAGAGTGCGAGTCCGGGTGAGACTAGTGTTGGCACCATAGCGATTCAGAGGGTACGAGAAATTATAAACACCAGGAGTAGATTCCCTATCAGACGGGGACGAATTTAGCGTTACCGCCACCGCAGGGAAAAGGGCTGAACTAAAATCCAACATGGCGGATACGGCGGGATACTTGAAATGTTCTTTTTCATTCTTAGGGCAAAATACGGATGGATGCCATGTTTTGCAGATCTTTAAAAAAATTAACTTTTAGCGACCTGACACCCCTACCCCCGGCATTTCCTTTACGACGCAACCCCCACGAAGCATGCACGTGCGTAGGGTTATGATCGCCTAAAAAGAAATCAGTGCATCAGATTAAAGGGATAGATGCCTTTTGGGGAATATGTAATTTTGTAGTTTTTTCTCATTTTTCTTTACATTCAACGCGGAGTATTTAACGATATTTACTCCAAGTAAAGACATTCTATTACAGAATTCCGAGGCGTTACCATTCTAAAAGTAGATCTAGGAAATAAATGTTTGTTCTAACGTATATGCCTACGTTAACCATTCAAACCTATTTTTGTTAACTTTGCTAAGATTAAAAATACGATTATTCAAACAAATTGATTATGATTTGGTTTATTCTCCCACAAGGGTGGGATAGATGCCCAAATCGAGATCTTTTTTACATTTCTTCTGTTATAACAACTATTGATCCTGGGCAAATAATTGTAGCATATAATCAAGATAAAATATGACGGTATGACATGGACATGGGATTGTTTGGAAACGAAAGGAAATACCGACTTTGGAAGCATATGTTAAAAACGTAGGCGTCTATCCGGACTCTACCCTATATTTTCTCTCATCAGTTGGATTTAACCCTTTCGTTACCTTGGACGAGATATCTCGCGACCCAATACTGGCCGATTAACGCTTTTGACGAGATATCTCGCGACCCGATACAGGTCGATCAACGCTTTTGACGAGATATCTCGCGACCCAATACTGGCCGATCAACGCTTTTGACGAGATATCTCGCGACCCGATACTGGCCGATCAACGCTTTTGACGAGATATCTCGCGATCCGGTAGTAGCGGATTAACGCTTTTGACGATAATCTAGCTTTATAGCACCAATATTTTGACATTCTAGATGAATACATTTTATAACTAATTCTATTCGTATAGCTAAAAGGAAGAAATAAATACAGCTACTACCGGATCGCGAGATATCTCGTCAAAAGCGTTAATCGGGCAGTATTGGGTCGCGAGATATCTCGTCCAAGGTAACGAAAGGGTTAACCGATGAATGCAAACGTAACTAAAAGTGTATTTCTATACTGTGAGAACTAGACAAATTTCTATATAGGCTGCTACGAGTTCTTGGACACCCTGTATACGTATTTATGTACGTATATGATCCGAGTTAAACGGCTCGTTACCGGGGTAATGTTTCGCGCACTCGCGGCAAACGCTCTTACGCGCCCGTAATAATCCCCGTCCCAGTCTTTCGGCGCAAACCATAAGAAAACCAGGTACTTCGTCGTCCGATCGAGCAACTTCCCTCATCGATGCCACATAAAGGCATCCTCCTTCGACGAATACGACCAAAAAGAGGCGAAACCTGTTTACTCGGACATTGTTACCCGCAAAGATCGCCCACATAATGACAATTACACGCGGGGAAATCCGGACACCGATAAATCTCCGAACAAAAGGTGATAACGAGAACGCGGCTTCTATTTTTTTTCCCTCTCTTTTTTTTTTCCGCCGTTAAGGTGAAGTGAAACACGTCGAGGAACTTGATCAACGTCGATAAAGAAGATTTTTCTAAATGCCTACGTTGCCGACGTTCGTTTTTATATTGACACCTGTATCGAATTATATTGGGTATTGTCCGAAATGGCAAACTCCACCTGTCGTTTTCGTATAATAATTATAAAGAAATCGAAGTAAAACTCCAGAAATCCTCTGGATTCATGCTTTCTGGGGCCCTAATTGAATGCAGTGGTACCCCCTGCGCCATCTGTGATTTCCAGGTCAATTAAATTTTCACTCCGAGACCTCGTATTACCATCGTTTTGGCATAGAAGCGCATACAACACTTTTTTTGCCTTTATCCCATTCATATGCGAGTTTATCGATTAGCAGAGTGTTCTAAATTGTCGTAAAATTGTTCTGACCCTTTCGATTCTCATATCAGAGCCTTCGATAATTGTATATCGATCGAAATATGAGAGCTCGACGCCATTTTGGTTCTTCTCTGGGCTGAGTAAAAAATTTTGTTAAAAAATCCAAATTTTGAATGTGTCAGGACAATTCTTAGATGATCAGGAGTGACGTGCCAAAGTTTCGGACAGTTCGGTCTAATACCCTTAAAAAAAAGTGTTGTATTCGAATCGACTGGTTTGAAGGGGGTTTCACTTCACCTTAACAGCCGTCTAGTACGCCTATTATACAAGAAACAAACGTTAGAGTCCTCTTCATCGCCCGGTCGGGCAACTCCTCTCGTCGATGCCATCTAGAGGCATCCTCCTTCGTCCTATATGAGTAAAAAGGGAGGAAACCTGTTCACTACTACATTATTGCTTCAAATATATCGCCCACGCGAGAGCTCGTGTACATATCGAAGTGTCGGCATCGACAAGTCCCCCAACAAAAGGTGATACCGTGAACATCGATTTTTTTTCCCCCTTTTTCCCTTTACCATTAACACCGCCAAGTACACCTAGACTGCATCGAGTACAGCTAGGACACTTCCCACAGTCGCATAGGGATTTACGAACTTCCCACTTTCTAGACGGTTACAAGTGACAATAAAACGTAATCGTCATTTTGACGGAGAATATGTTTTCGCTTTGTACAGAAGGCCATCTTCTCCCAAACGGTAAAAAGAAAAAAGCACTTTAGCTATGGACCCATAGATTGTTGCCCGCCTATGTGAAGCAGGAAAATAAACAGCATATCGGTTAAAAAAAGAAGAGTGCCCCCGTTTATGATAACAAAATATTGGTGCTAGAAAGCTAGATTATCGTCAAAAGCGTTAATCTGCTACTCCCGGTTCGCGAGATATCTCGTCAAAAGCGTTGATCGGCCAGTATCGGGTCGCGAGATATCTCNCATGTGCTAATAATAAATTAACTTTTACCGACCAATCCAACAAGTCGCGTGTTTGTCTCTCATGCCTTCCCGACCCGAAAATTAATTCTACAATATGATACCTTTTTTCAAAGTGTCAAAATGGCTACGGCTTGAAATTTAGTAAGATTTTCGTAGCACCGAGTTACATAAGTATTTCAAGTGAGTCATCTAAACTTACCATCGAATAGTCAAGAAGGAACACATTTGTATCGCATCCTTTATCAAGAAAATACGGTTGCCGATATGCGGCAACGTGCTCTGAGCAAGAAATGGCTTTACAAAGAATGTCCCGAGACAACATTCGAGGATCTTTATGGCCTAACTTGCCCTAACTATGCAAATTAACGCGCATCCTCCTATCAACGTCCGCGGGCCTTATCACCTACACGTTCTAGTAACAAAGCCCAGGAACCCCATCCTGTAATTTTCTTAATTCCCTATTTGTTTAGAATTATATCTTCTTCTTATAGTTTGTACCTGAAATAAACATTGTTCGTGTCCCCTCTGCTCGTTTCCCCATCCCAGAATCCTTTACATTTTAGTTTTTACTGGTCTTTCAAGTTATGGTGGGCCTTATTACTCAGAGTTAGCTTACACCGATTCTGGTATCGAGCTTAAGGTGAAGTGAAACCCCTTTCAAATCAGTCGATTCGAACAAAACACTTTTTTTTAAGGGTATTAGACCAAACTGTCCAAAACTGACACATCTAAGAATTGTCCTGACACATTCAAAATTTGGATTTTTTAACAAAATTTATTAACTCAGTCCCGACCAGAACCAAAATGGCGTCGAGCTCTCATATTTCAATCAATATACAATTATCGAAGGCTCTGATACGAGAAACGAAATGGTCAGGACAATTTTACGACAATTTAGAACACTCTGGTAATCGATAAACTCGCATTTGAACGGGATAAAGACAAAAAAAAAGTGTTATATGCGCTTCCATGCCAAAACGATGGTAATCCGAGTTCTCGGAGTGAAAATTTAATTGACCTGGAAATCATAGATGGCGCAGGGGGTCCCTCTGCAGTCAATTAGGGCCCCAGAAAACACGAATCCAGAGGATTTCTGGAGTTTTACTTCGATTTCTTTATAATTATTGTACGAAAACAACAGGTGGAGTACGCTATTTGGTTCAATACCCAATATAATTCGATACAGCTGTCGATATAAAAACGAACGTCGGCAACGTAGGCATTTAGAAAAAATCTTCTTTATCGACGTCGATCAAGTTCCTCGACGTGTTTCACTTCACCTTAAAAGGTGGGACACTTTTAATACCACCGTGCCTCAAAGAGTTAAGTCAGGACTCCTCGCCGTGTCGAACGAACAGCATTTGACGAACCTCCCACCGCCGATGCGATTAGAATCGAAGGTGGGCCCGGATAACCGAAACCCATTGTGTCGGCGAGCTCTAGAGCTCCGGAGTTCGTGGGTCTGGGCATCGATTTACACCCGGGGCCTGCCTCCTCCCGCTTCTCCGACCGGCCCGGTTGATATATACGGAGAAGTCTTGGAGGACGAGGAGGAGGGAATTCGGCGGTAGGTCCATTGGCATCGGCGAGAAGGCCCATTGTGCGCGGCCGAGGCGAACGCCAACGGGAGGGGCCGCCTTTCCGGGATAATTCCGGAATTATTCCGGGACACGTCCCCTCCTCGCAGCCCGCCAGACCGGCTAAACGGACTAAGAGGAGGGTCTTCTTTATTTTTTTTCCGATATCGCCCGCGGTTCCGTAGGCTAGACTGCCCTTGGATTGATCCACTCTTCGGTTCTCTAGGCGGCCGAAGGCCATTCAAATTTCCGGTAAACGGATAAACTTGGACCCGACAAAGGCAGGGTTTGCATAAATGCCGTTTTCTCTTTCTTTTATTTTTTTTTAACCATCTATGGGCCCGTGTAACTTTCAGGTGACATTTTAAATGAAAAATTTTTTTTCCATTTGCATATATAGGTTCCTAATTGCTGATTTTTCGTTCCCCCAATTTTTTTTTTTATTTAATCAAAAATTCGGCCCATAGAGGGTTAATAAAAAGCTCAGCCCAATGGGTTTAACCAGTTTGAACCATATTTGTTGGTTTTTACCGCCTAAGGTGTTACCTAAGAAACAGGGGGTAAAACCTGGTTTAAACCGTATTTAAACCGGGTTCTTTTTACATTGTTTTATCCCGAGTATGCGCAGGAACGAAAGTATGTTCGAATGATACCTACACCGTACATAGTTTAGAATTTATTCTAATTTATTGAACGTGAGTGGAGCGCATGTGCATGTACAGGGTGCATAATGCATATTAAAATAAATTCTACGCTACATACATTCTGATAGATTTTCGAAGATTAAAACCGAGTGAGTTTTATGTAATGTATTTTATTTACTGGAAGAAAAAAAGAAAGAAAGAAAAAAACGGAAAAAACCGCCGGCTTTAACCGGAATGGGTCAAACTTTGCCGACCCTGGACAAACGGCTACGTATAATATTTGCTCCCGAGATTTGGAAATGTAAACAGAAACTCCTTATGGGTCTTCGAGATGAGTATCATCGAAGGATATTTCATTTTTTATGACTGACAATTCGGGATACGTTGCTTCACCGTTTCTTCTCTGAATTAGCTGGACTAACCGAAGGAGTCTCGATCACCATTTTTATCCGTTTTACTCGTGATATCATACGACACCCCCCCCCTTTCATGTATGGGTACTCAATTTTCGAAACAAATAGTTGAGACTTTTTTGGTGTTCATGACGCTAGGCGACCAAAATGGGTAAACCGAAAGAACCCCGGAAAAGACTAAACGGAGGTGTTCAGAAACAGTATTTTCTACTTTTCTATCCCGTTATTAAGTCCCTTGAACGTATGATTTAGTTCTCGTCGTGACCCTGAAGTGATTTTTAACGAGAAGGCCCACCCACCGGGAATTATTTTCAAATTATTCCAGGACACGTTCTTGCCCCTCCTGCGGCGCACCCTGAAGAACCGACCACACTAAAACGATCTACGCGAGTTTTTCTTTTTCTTTTTCTTCCTTTCTTCGAACACTGGACCCGGCATGCACCCTCGACTATCTCCACGTCTACTAAATTCGTAAATCGGTCAGTCAAGACGTCTACCCGCCTTTAACAGTGAGTTACTAAACTAATCGGTAAACTCGACCCTTTTGGACTTTCTTTTTTCTTTTTTCTTTTTTTTTTTTTTTCAAGTCCATTAGACTCACGAAATGGGTCAGGTAAGGTTCATCGTGTCTTCAGGGTGAACGTTGACGGGAGGTATGAAATTTTCGAAATAACTTAAATACCTTTTCTAATTAACTATTCCAAACGCGCGCCCTTGTGATGTGCGTGTGCGAAGAACTCGTTTAAAAAAGAAAAAAAAGAAATAACAAATGCCTAACGAAATAAATTTTACTTGCTTAAACAAACGTGAACACTTGAAAATGGGCCAGCAAAATGTTGGTCATGTTGATAACAAAAGAACGATTATTTCATTGAGGCAACACCCAATGCTATTCATGGATGCAATATTCTTTCCTAACGATAAATTGTGCGTCGCTCATTTCTTCGAATAGCGGCAACAATATTTTTTTAACTGTTGCTACGAAATAGTTTACTAATTTAGAAGGCATGTCTTTATAAAGAAACCTCCCCAACGGTTACATTTACACGTTTGACATTACTGCAAACATTTTTGCCGTCGGTGCGATTATTCTTGCGACAAGAGTACAACTTCAACAGTAATGCTGTCCATTGTTAAAATTGCAAACGTCTTTTTTT
This sequence comes from Orussus abietinus, assembly GCF_000612105.2. NCBI lineage: Eukaryota > Metazoa > Arthropoda > Insecta > Hymenoptera > Orussidae > Orussus > Orussus abietinus. The sequence continues at coordinate 149,242 of NW_019394413.1, read as the reverse complement.
TTCCCGCGTGGCTCTCTTCTACCTCCACGTGGCTAATAAATTCACAAATTAGGTCATTTAAAGTGATATGGAAAGTGTCATATATATATATATACATACCAAAAAGTCCAAATATTTAGACAACTTTTCTCCAAACTGGGTGCACCGAATCGTTGGAAACTCTAACACGTATTAACGGAGGCTCTAAGGAAGAACGCGATGCTCATGAAATGTCATTGTTCAAACAAAAATATGTGTCCTTGATTCTAATCTGGGATACATACAACATTTCTGTTTAAAAAATGAAATTTCACGTGCGTTGCGTTCATCCTTAGGGCCTCCATAATCACATACTGAAGTTTCAAATTATTCGCTGCACCCTGTTTGGAGAAAAGTTTTATAAATACACATTAANTTCCCGCCAGGACCTTGAAAGAAACCTCGCCCTCCTTTTCTCCAAACAGGGCGCACCGAATAATTTGAAACTTCAGCATGTGGGTTTTGTGTGTGTGTCATTTTCATATCATATTAAGGGTCCCTGCGATTTTTACGTTTCCCTCTCGGATAACACCTTGGGCAAAAACCGCGCAAACCCGAAGAAGCCATTTCGGTGATGGTTAAAAATAAACGTTTAAGAAGTGGAAAGTTTTGGCAGAGGGACACCTCATTATATGGCCTCTTCTTCTTCTCTCTCTGAAGGCGGAAAAAACATGAGATATTACATATCTCGTAACGTGGAACTATAACTCCAGTCCTGCCATTATGTACTCTAGTGAAGTACCCTAAACATTTCCGTCATACCTACTACCCTAGTTTTAAGATACGCTTACAAACGATCCAGGAACCCCTACCCGAGGTACCATTAAACCACGACGTGCGGTCCATTAGTCAACCGGCATTACCACCTGGAGGGTCACCGACAGAAAACCCTGAAATTCAACACTTCAAGGGCAAAGGGATAATTAAATAGCACGTGTCCATTCCAGGTGGGACTAAAGTTTCAGAACCAGATCTTAAGGTGAAGTGAAACGCGTCGAGGAACTTAATTGACGTCGATAAAGAAGATTTTTCTGAAGGCGTACGTTGCCGATCTTCATTTTTATATTGACAGCTGTGTCGAATTATATTGGATATTGTACCAAATGGGATACTCCACCTGATCTGTTTTCGTACAATAAATATCAAGAAATCGAAGTAAAACTTCAAAAATCCTCGGAATTCGTGCTTTCTGGGGCCCTAATTGACTGCAGAGGGGCACCCTGCGCCATCTGTGATTTCCAGGTCAATTAAATTTTCACTCCGAGACCTCGTATTACCATCGTTTTGGCATAGAAGCGCATACAACACTTTTTTTGCCTTTATCCCGTTCAAATGCGAGTTTATCGATTACCAGAGTGTTTTAAATTGTTGTAAAATTGTCCTGACCCTTTCAATTCTCATATCAGAGCCTTCGATAATTGTATATTGATCGAAAGATGAGAGCTCGACGCCATTTTAGTTCTGGTTTGGGCTGAGTTAAAAAATAAAAAAAAAATCCAAATTTTGAATGTGTCAGGACAATTCTTAGATGATCAGGAGTGATGTGTCAATGTTTCGGACAATTCGGTATAATACCCTTAAAAAAAAGTGTTGTATTCGAATCGACTGATTTGAAGGGTGTTTCACTTCACCTTAATCGGCAATTATTCACGAATTACCTCAAATATCCAATGAGCTGTCCCTATTTCCCTTAAGATGATATGAAAGACGTATATACAAATGTGAAAATATTTATAAGACTTTTTTTCCAAACTGGGTGCACCGAATTATCTGAAACATTAACACGTGATTATGGAAGCCCTAAGAAAGAACGCGATGCTCTTGAAGTTTCATTTTTCTATACAAAAAAAAATGTCTTTTTTTCGTTCTTGTCCGACATAAATACAAATTTTTTTTTTTTCCGAAAAATGAAATTTCACGAACATCGCGTTCTGCCCAATTTGGAGGAAAGTTTTATAATTACTTTGACGTTTTCCCGTGTACATATATATGACACTTTCATATCACCTTAGACGATCATAGGATCCGTTATCTCCCCGACGTGTCCCGAATCAATTATCAACCCTAAATCTACCGACAATATATCCACCCATTACCAGTTTCGTTTGAAAAAAAAAAAAAAAAAACGGTCATTTGACCGGCCAGTGGTAGTTTTAGCGGTAATATATCCACGAAAAGAAAAGTAAACGATGCCCTTCGACATTTATAATCAAAATAGTAATGATCGGAAGACACTTTAGCAGCGGGGTTTGTTAAAATAAACGAAAAAAAAGGGGAAAAAAAAAAGCATAAAAAATTCTTCGAGTCCAACCATTCAAGCTATGACACCACAGTCGCCGGTGATTAACCTCGGAGATCGCTTACACTCGCAGGGCCTAACTTGAGAGGCCAAGACGGCCTCAAGGATAAAGGGTAGTGACTTCACTAGGCGGATCGTGGTGCTTCTAACCCACGCTTATATATATCTCTCTCTCTCTCTCTCTCTCTCCGCCGGCGAATATTGGCTCCGACTTATGCCAATAGCCATCTTCTCGCGGAGTGCGCATAAAAGTCTCACACGTAGCGTCGATCCAAATCCCGCCTCGAGTACTCTCCGAACGTTCGATCGAATCCGTCGCGAAGCTAACCGTATATTAACTTTACGCGAATAATCATTTCTTCTTCTGCCTGGGATAATGCCGGTACCGTTCGGGAGAACGGCAACGTAAAAATTAAAAACTAACGGATAAACATTGGCCACCAACAGGGTCCAACTGAGAAGAAATCGAAATCCGGAGAGTGCCCGCGATCTCGTAAACAATAGAATTCACGCACGAAAGGGGGCCATTAAGGTGATACGAAAGGGTCATTTTCGTGTGTATAAAACAAAGTTCCAAATGATTCGGTGCACTCAGCTTGAAGAAAAGTTATATATATGTATAAAATATTATATATATAATATGTATAATGTATATATAGAATGACCCTTTCGTATCGCCTCAATTCTTCGGCCCCGTCCCCTTCCCGCCAGGACCTTGAAAGAAACCTCGCCCTCCTGGAAGGATTTCACCGTCTCTCGTACAGTCCGCCCAAGAAGGCGCCAAAATCCTTCGAGAAATCTCGAGGGATCATTGCGCCGGCGCATCCTCGGCCGCGTTCGCCAAGACTCGGTTATCTCAACCCTAAACAACGCAGCGCTCGTCGCATCCTCCGGGGAGGCCCGAGGTCCTTCCCGATCCCTCCTCCGCGTCTCCTCGTACCTGCAGGACGTTCCGCCGGCGAGAACGGCACCTACTGGTGCTCCCTCTCCCTGGTCATCGACGCCGTCGGGCGTCGTCGCGCGTCGCCGGGTCCGCAGGGAAAACACGTGGTGTCACCGGCGCGCGTCTCCTCGGGAAGCTCCTTCGGAAGTAGAGCCGCGGACGAGGCGGCACTTTCACTCGCGCGTCCAGCGGGAGCGGTGGTGCGCGCGCACCCTCTCTACCGGGGACCGAGCGTCGGCGTGTACCGGTCGGTGAGTACCCGACCACTGAGGACGGGCCCCTCGGGGGGCGACGCTCGTTTCCGTTGGGCCTAGTGGCGACGGCGGGCGTGGGACCGCGTCCGACCGTTCGGCGCGCGGCTCGCGGAGGAACTCCGCCGCGCGCGGCCCGAGTCTCGCGGCAACGCGCGCTCGGCTGCGCTCGGCTCCACTCGGCTCCGCTCGGCCGAACCCCCGACCGCCAACGAACGGCTTCTTTCCCGGCCGAAAGGTCGGCTTCGGCAAAGATCGGCTGCAAACAAAACTACCAGCGCGAGCGGCTCCCCCCGTCGCCCCGCCGACCGCCCGACCAGTGCACGCCGGCTTCCGCTCCCCCCCACCACCCCTGCCGGGTTTGTCGACGCGGAGATGCCGGAGCACGCGGCGGCAGCTGCCAGCCGGAGGCTGGCCGCGGACTCCGCCGCACCGTGGGACGAGCCGCGTACGTTATTTTATTGGCTCGAGCTTCGGAGAAAAGCCCTCGCCGACCCTCGGGGGAGCCTCGACGTTTGCGATCCTGTCGCCCAGGGTTCGTGCCGTAGTTCCGTCCCGCTTGTTTTTTTCTTTTTTTTTTTTTTACCAAGACAATGACCACGAAAAGACCGCTCGCGGATTTTTACTTCGAGGGGATCTTCGGTGATCTTGTTATTCGTCCACCGAGAGAGCCTAAGGTCTCCTGAGGACCCGTTTCACGTTTCGGATGCCTCTTGCAAGACGTTTGGACCTGAAGTGGCTTCAATTATTTCCCCGTCCTGGAATATCGAAGGGGTGGGCAACTGCCTGCCTCCACTTTATTCTCGGATTCTTTTGATTCGCGATCGCCGGAGCGAGGATTTCGTGCTCAGTTGTTCCCCTTTAATAACCTAACGTTACTGAAATTACGGTCCGCGATGCCGCATGGCTCGCGGATTACGCGTTCCCGCCCTATGGCGTCACGCTCATCTATTCTTCTCCCACGTAACGTATTAACCCTTAATTATGCTTCCGCTTCTGATTCCGTAACCACCCCAACCTTTTCTTCCGTCCTCTCAAAGCGCATGCGACTTCTGGCAAATTCAAAATAATATCTAAAAACCCCTACTAGTATTCGCGATTCCGCGTTTTGTCCACTTGTTCGTTCTTTGTCCAGCCTAGTCATAGTGTAGCGGTCATAGCATGTGTGTGTACACACACATGCTATGATTTGCATGATAGCCTTACTATCACGAGTCCGCACAGGCAGACCCGGGACGAAACACAACGACAATGGGTACACTCCTATACCCGAAATAAGATAAACTTTTGTAAACACTTGCATGTTCCCATGTCATGAATTACCGCCCTACTCGTCAACAATAGCGGGGTAGTTTTACGGTGACATCAGAAGCACATATCTCATACTATAACGAAGGTAAATTGAGCCAGGCGTTAAACGTTTCCTTTTATCCAATGGCACATTCCCGCAAATCTCTCGGTAAGTTTTCACTTCACCTTAAGGTTATATGCATGTGATGCGGCACGAAGGCGGACTGGTGAAAGACGGCTGCCGAGTAGAAGAGATGGAATTAAATTGCTCAACTTGGAATGGTACAAGCCCGAAAGGCCGAGCTCGCGTACTTCGTTTCAGTCGAGTTATTCATTGTTCGGTTGTTGGTTCCGAGGCTGCACTGTTCCCTGTACGCGTTTTCGGTTCAACTACTACGGTGGTTGTTCATTGTCCATGTCCGTAAGGTCCTTTCCTGGTTCCCGTTATGCTCGGCCAACGCTACATACGTATAATATATTACATAATATATGTATATACATATGCGATACATTATAAGAGCGGACCGCTGGAAGAATTAACCGCAGCATGAAATTGTTGGAATTAAATACCCCAGCTTCGAATTACACGGGTTCAAAAGACCGAGCTCGACGTGTTAAAAAAATAAATAAATAAATAACTTCTTCGGCCCGACCATGAAAGCCATTGCGACAATTGCAATATACATCCACTTGTTATTATGCCTTGCTGCGTTGTCATTTATTGTCCGCTGTCCCGGTTTAAATTGCCAAATCATTTACAGTACGGCCGTTGACTGTAATATAATTTGTTGTTCGCGCTTACAATTGAAGGAAACAATTCAAAGGGACAAAGGCAAAATGATCGGAGGTCCATGGGCGGGCTTATTTCAAGAATCATGGGCGAGAAAACGCGAGCATTGTTTAAAAGACGTGATCATTGCCTAAACAACTGATACTGAACTGTCCCTATGAACAGTGGACGGAACTGCATTTGGTCGAAGATCCTAGAACGGAACACTTGGATCCATTTTATATACGTCTCCTTGAGGATTATACATATGGTTCTGAACAATCCTAAAACGGAACACTTGGATCCATCTTATATACGTCTCCCTAAGGATTATACATATGCTTCTGAATAATCCTAGAACGGAAAGCTTGGATCCATTTTATATACGTCTCCTTGAGGATTATACATATGCTTCTGAACAATCCTAGAACGGAAAGCTTGGATCCATTTTATGTACGTCTCCTTGAGGATTATACATATGCTTCTGAATGATCCTAGAACGGAACACTTGGATCCATTTTATATATGTCTCCTTGAGGATTATACATATGGTTCTGAACAATCCTAGAACGGAAAGATTGGATCGATTTTATATACGTCTCCTTGAGGATTATACATATGCTTCTGAACAATCTTAGAACGGAACCCTTGGATCCATTCTATATACGTCTTCCTAAGAATTATACATATGGTTCTGAACAATCCTAAAACGGAACACTTGGATCCATCTTATATACGACTCCCTAAGGATTATACATATAGTTCTGAACAATCCTAGAACGGAACACTTGGATCCATTTTATATACGTCTCCCTAAGGATTATACATATGGTTCTGAACAATAAGCCAATTAATATTCTGTAAATCTACAAAACCATATCCTCGTTAACAGCAGTTTCGCTTCGGTAATTTCGCCTCCTACACAATTCATAATCATCACCACCAGCTGATAAGCGTGAGGTATAACGATCAATTTGCTGGCGGCAAACAAAAATTGGGATAAACGATTCATCAGCTCCCATTGTTTAAGACGAAGTTGGACGAAATAGGGCCCCTTTGTTTCAGAGGATTGATTTTACAAGACAACCAAGCATTCCTTTGGCAAGAGATGGCTCGATTGATGAGGCATAGCAATTAAAATACGAGACGAAAAATGAGAACGTATCGTACGACCTGCTCGATCGGCATGACTAATGCACTGATCCGAAGATTTTATTATCGGCTTCTCGGCCGACTTCCGGATCGCGGATAAACTCGGATGAGGCACGTGGCTGTTTAACATTTAGCCGGTCCACGTCACTGACCTATATGAGTATTTATAAAATTCCGAAACGGCTCCCACCACTTCTGCTCCTCTTCCCGGGCTAAATGAGATCCCTTAGCGGCGAGAAAACGAAATGTCGATTTACGCGTTTCATTGCTTGTATATACAAAAGGGGACTCAGCGACGCCCTCGCATAATCTCTAAGGCGTACCGACAAGCGAAGAGATTAAACAACGATAGCGCTTACGCTAACCCAACCGACTGTTCCAAATACTTCCCGGCAAAATGAGCCCTAAAAATATCCTTGCCGTTTCTTTCAGCCGGTAATATGCAAAGACGACATGCATGCACTTAAGATGATATGAAAGAATGAAAGAAGAAATTAAACAACGATAGCACTTACGCAAACCCAACCGACTGTTCGAAATACTTCCCGGCAAAATGAGCCCTAAAAATATCCTTGCCGTTTCTTTCAGCCGGTAATATGCAAAGTCGACATGTATGCGCTGAAAATGATATGAAAGAAAGAAAGAAGAGATTAAACGATAGCGCTTACGCTAACCCAACCGACTGTTCGAAATACTTCCCAGCAAAATGAGCCCTAAAAATATCCTTGCCGTTTCTTTCACCCGGTAATATGCAAAGTCGACATGCATGCACTTAAAATGATATGAAAGAAAGAAAGAAGAAATTAAACAACGATAGCGCTTACGCAAACTTTTTCTTTTCTTTTCCGAAAGGACATTTTTTAATTCGGCCCAGATCAGAACCAAAATGGCGCTGAGCTCTCATACTTCGATTAATATACAATTATTGGAGACTCCAACATGAGAAACTAAAATGTCAGGACAATTGTACAACAATTTAGAACACTCCAGTAATCGTTAAACTCCTGTCTGAATGGGATACAGGCATAAAAAGTGTTTTTCTAAGCTAAAGCGAAGGTAGGACGCGGTCGCGGAACAAAATTTGAGTTAGCACTGAAGTCACAGATGGCGCTGGGTGGCACTGTGCAGTCAATTAGGGCATTAAAACCGATGAATCTAGGGGATTTCTGGAGTGTTACTTCGATTTCTTTATAATCATTGTACGGAAACGATATATGGAGTGTGCCATTTGGAACAATATCCAATATAATTCGACACAGCTGATAACACTTTACCTAGCGACGAATTTGGAAGTAAATGACGACCACGGGTATCTTAAAGCCGACTAATATGCTTCCGGTAAAGTGTTAATATAAGTTTCGAAATGTATATATTTAGAAGAATCTTTTTTACCGACGTCGATCAAATTTCACGTCTTACATTACGAGTGGGACGACTATTCTTCATTTCACGTTGAACCGATATATGTGTCCGATTAATTTTCATGAAACATCCACACCGGCCTATCTACTAATGAAATTCATGGTTCATTCAATCTCGATACAATCGTTTCCATCCCACGTCCATCGCTCGCCTCGACATTGTTACCCCTCTAATATCAATTACCCTTCATTTCGCCACGCATCAAATTTCGATATGGCCAAATCAAATCGACCAGTCGATTTCTATTTCGATTCGCTCCCAATACGCCATGGAACCACCGACAGGTTTGATTTCGCCTGAAAATCAGGCCCTTGTTAAAGCCGCCCTATTATGCACAAATGGCCGTAAACACAACTTGTTGTACATGCATAAAGTCGATACATAGCCGGACCGAGCCGCAGAAGCTGTTCCCCAACACGCGATATTTATTGATCCCGTAACGATTCGCGAGCCATTATCCGCGTCTCTGGTTAACGGGTCGATAAACGTTCCCTCGCCGACTCTCGGATCGGCTTCCGTAAAGCACCTTCACTTCCTCGAGTCGATCCACGATCTTCTCCGGAATCGGAATCGCGAAGAGTGCCGTTCTCCGGCCCGAGACCTGGTTCCTTCGAGTACGGTAACGCGTCAAAGACCGCTTGTACCCCGTTTACGGATTACTTACGCGGACACCTTGCCATCGTCTCGTGCGCGCCATACATTAAACGCGGTAATTAGTCGTACGGTATGTCCGTACCAGGGATGTGTTTACCCGGCAAGGTCTAGGGGCGGATAACCGAAGCATTAAGGTGATATGAAAAGGTCTACATATATCTGACAAGGAAACATTCCCAAGTGTCCGCCCCCAATCTTATTGAGTTTCATATATGTTGAAGAACATAAAAATCTAAGATACACGTGTTTTTATATACCTGCAATGGTCCGCATTTAAGGGGTGAAACAACCCCCTAAAGTTTGGCGAAAATTAGATTTTTATAATAATTTTCGTAGAAGCAATGGAAGGATTTCGACGAACCTTGATATAAACGTTTTCTGTATAAGGACACAGTATTGTCCAGCAATGCTACACCCCCCCAAGGGGGTGAGCTCTTCAGGCGCCATTATTTTGCAACATCTATTAAACAAGCACTCCTACTTAAGTTCCATTTACGCGATGTGATTGCTCACAAAAAATGAAGAGATACGTGTTTTTTTATTTTTTACCAATAAACATTTACACATCGGTTGTAAGCAATGAATGTAGGTGGTATACGAGTATATTCAGACTAGCTTTATTGGGTTATATCGTGACCAATTCATTGTACATAAATCTTGTGAATGTGCTAATTCCTCAAAATCTCGTTGGTTTTCATAACATGCAATTATTTACAAATATCGCTAACTCTACATTTGTAAAAACAGTAAAAATCCAATTTTACCATTTCACCAAGGAGATTGTACTGCTAGTTGGAAACGGGTGATAACTGCGTCACCGGATCTGTTGCGAAACTATTTTAATTTCCTGAACTTTTTTTAAATTTATTTATTAATAATTGCATGTTATGATAACCAACGACATTTTGAGAAATTAGCACGTTCACAAGATTTATGTACAATGAATTGGTCACGATATAATCCAATAAAGCTAGTCTGAATATACTCGTATACCACCTACATTCATTGCTTACAACCGGTGTGTAAATGTTTATTGGTAAAAAATAAAAAAACACGTATCTCTTCATTTTTTGTGAGCAATCACATCGCGTAAGTGGAACTTAAGTAGGAGTGCTTGTTTAATAGGTATTACAAAAAAATGTCGCCTTAAGGATAGTTCACCCCCTGGGGGGGGTAGCATTGCTGGATAATATTATGTGTTCACCGTCCTTATACGGAAGACGTTTATACCAAGGTTCGTCGAAATCCCTCCACTGCTTCTATGAAAATTATTATAAAAATCGAATTTTCGCCAAACTTTAGGGGGGTTGTTTCACCCTTTAAATGTGGACAATTGTAGATATAAAAGAAACATGTGTCTCTTAGATTTTTGTGTTTTTCAACATATATGAAAATCAATAAGATTGAGGGCGGACACTTGGGCATGTTTCCTCGTGAGAAGTCAAATCGTTGGTGAAAGTATTCCCCGAATTGAGAGTACCGATTCGTTTCATATTTTACCACGGGGAATATATAAATGGAGGCCCTAAAGTAGGTCCTGAAACTCACGAAATTTCATATTGCATCCAAAAATTGATTTATTTATCATGGACTAGTACCAACATGGCATCATCAGCGCACGTTTTCGATAAGTTACGCTCCTTGGAGGTATAAAAAATGAAGCATTCCAGGGCCCAGCTCGAACAATTTAGAATACCGTAGAAATGGCATATTGCAGTCAGATGGGAAAAATTGGAAAATACTTTCACGAACGATTACAAGAATGCTGGCTTGTCTCGGGGCTAACACGGGTTTGTAGAGCAAAAATTCAGTTGCAGCTAAACAACACAGATGGCGACGTTGGTCCTAAACAGTCGTTAGAATAATGAATTTCCGGGATTTCAATTGTTTAACGTCGATCTTTTCAACACTACTTTACCGAAATGACATGTGGAACGCTTCAGTTCGTATAATTCTCAGCGTAGACTGTAAAAGACTTCGACATAAATATAAATGTCGGTAACGTGACGCGCTAGCTTATGTTACCACTTGAGTATTCAAAACGGCATTACCACCAAAAGGGGTATAGATGAATTTTATCTTATTGACGTCAATTAAATTTCTCAGCGCCTTTCATATCATCTTAAACGCGGTAATTAGTCGTACGGTATGCTCGTACCAGGGATATATTTGCCCGGCAGGGTCTAGGGGCGGATAACCGAAGCATTAAACGTGTGCCAAACCGATGGGAAACACCAGGTGCAGCTTCCTGGAACAGGTTGTCAAGCTTAGGGTGCGCTAATTCATCTTTTTCCATTTTTCTTTCTCCTTCCTTTTTCAACAGGAAAACTTATTTAGACTCATGCGAAGAGCGGCACAATGACTTATCTCCGTGCTCATACCTCACTTTTAGCGTTAAGAACCGACTTTTATCTGCAGTCTTTAAATGACTAAACAATATTTTAAGGTGAAGTGAAACCCCCTTCAAATCAGTTGATTCGAATACAACACTTTTTTTTAAGGGTATTAGACCAAACTGTCCGAAACTTTGACACATCACTCCTGATCATCTAAGAATTGTCCTGACACTGATTCAAAATGTGGATTTTTGGAAAGAATTTTCTAAATTAGCCCAGACCAGAATCAAAATGGCGTCGAGCTCTCATATTTCGATCGGTATACAATTATCGAAGGCTCTGATATGAGAATCGAAAGGGTCAGGACAATTTGACGACAATTTAGAACACTCTGGTAATCGATAACCTCGCACTTGAACGGGAAGAAGGCAAAAATAGTGTTGTATACGCTTCTATACCAAAAAGATGGTAATACGAGGTCTCGAAGTGAAAATTTTGTTGACCTGGAAATCACAGATGGCGCAAGGGGTCCCTCTGCAGTCAATCATGGCCTCAGAAAGCATGAATCCAGAGGATTTCTGGAGTTTTACTTTAATTTCTTTATAATTATTGTACGAAAACGACAGATGGAGTATGCCATTTGGTACAATACCTAATATAATTCGACACGGCTGTCAATATAAAAACGAACGTCGACAACGTAGGCATTTAGAAAAATCTTCTTGATCGACGTCGACCAAGTTCCTCGACGTGTTTCACTTCACCTTAACCCTAAAAGTGAGGTACGAATACGAGCTTTATATTCTTATTCTTTTCTCTGTACATGAGAATATCAAGTGATCGATACTGATAACTTATTTTTACAATGTCGATCGCCTGGAAATCTATGATATATTAAAATCAAGTTCAGAGGAAGCAGAAACGACCTTGAAAATATGGAAATAAATTTTGTCATGGAAGGCCGCTACAATTGACTGGCCTCCCCTTTGAATTAAATCATTCTGTTCAAGAAACGTATTTGTCCGCATCCAGGGAAATGGACAGATTAAAGCAACATTTTTTAACTACGTTATAAACCGAAGAAGCCAGGTAAAAAAACCAAGGACGAACTTCAAGACTAAGAAACGGGTTTTATTTCAATAATTTAACTGTCTCCGTCGAAACCTTTTCTTTTCTCGTAAAAATATGTAAATACCTTTATTTGTGGAAAATATTGGAGAAAACGAGAAAATCCCAGCCAAGGCAAACCGAAAAGACAAAGGGAGACAAGCCTGTGACAAAAGTTTGACCCCAGTGTTTCCAATCGTAAAAGTCGTAATTCATACGGCTCCGCTGAAAGGCACTCTATTTCCAAACGGAGAGACCTCGCCGGTAGAGAAAGAACCGACGGGTAAATGTTAACACAGCACAGCCACAGAGAAGGGCAAGCCCCTCTGCTCGTTTATTGTTGCACGTGTTCCGCCCTTCCGCGTGGCTTCCTCGGATAATTTCAAGGCGTAACGTCTAGTTTTCAGCCATAAAGCAACGGAAGCGCGATGTGGACGGGGAGCGAAGTTAATGGCCTTAAATGCTCAAAATTCCCGCAATTTTCCTTTTTCTCCTTCCAACTGGTATAGAGCGATTAGAAGAGATGGTTGATGACAATTACCGTAGCCCATCATTTCAAAACTCCGTTAGACACTTAGAATTGTAAACGTTATTAAAGTTAGTCTACGTCTCGCGTTATATTCTACTTGCCTCATGCTAAGTTTCCAGTTTCTACCAATAGGTAAAAGTGAAAATATATTTCAGTTGAAAAAAAACGATTTGCGAACGAGCGTCTTAAGGTGATATGAAGAGCTAGCCTATATATACATCTGAGAAGTCAAATCGTCGGTGAAAATATTCGTTTCAAATTTTACCAGGGGAATATGGAGGCCCTAAAGTAGGTCCTGAAACTCGTGAAATTTCGTTTTTCATCCAAAATATATTTATTTATCATGGACTGGAACCAACATGACGTGGTCCGTGCGCGTTTCCGTTGTTTTACGCTTTTTAGTAGCTTAGAATCGGAAATGAAGAGCTTCAGGACCTAGCCCGAATAATTTAGAAAACCGTAGAAATGGAATATTGCGGAGTCAAATGGGAAAATATGGAAAATACTTTAACCAACGATTGTAAGAGAATGCTGGCTTGTCTCGGGGTTAACACATGTTTTTCGAGCAAAAATTTAGTTGCAGCTAAACGTCACAGATGGCGACGTTGGCCCTAAACAGTCGTTAGAATAATGAATTCGCGGGATTTCGACAGTTTTACATCGATTACTTCATCATTACTTTACTGAAATGACTTATGGAACGCTTCAGTTCGTATAATTCTGAACGTAAACTGTAAAAGACTTCAACATAAATATAAATGTCGGTAACGTACCACCGAAAAGGGTACAGATAAATTTTAATTTATCAATCTCGACTAAACTTCTCAGCGTCTTTCATACCATCATAAATAAAAAAAACTCCATAAAATCATAAGATTTATGGATAATTATTCGTACAGTTCTACAATTTTAAAGATCTATAGAAACTGTCTCAACAGCGTGCGCTTATCTGCGACACGCTTCTTATGAGTTAGGGTCCAAAGACAAAGAACGTCTCGAATAATATACATTTTTATGCAACAATAGTTTCAGTGACGAATGTACTCTACTGTTGAGTAAATTATACTGCGAAGAACGCTTCGTCGTTTAACGTGTACACAGTATGCTTAATATGCGCTCGTTTCGGTACATTAAACGTATTTGACACCACTGGGTGCTTCACAACATGTACAGATACCGTCTGTCTACTACATTGAGTCTGACCCAGTTCATCCGCATAGAATTCTAATTTTATGCGACGAAGAATACACTAAAAATGTTATTTCACAAGTAAATTGACTGCACATAAAAAATGCAATTTGCATGTTAAACCTACCTTACATCTCTGTACATTTTCATCCTCTGAAAAAATAACAAATACATCCTATTTCGCCATGTTTTGCTATGCAGAAAAAAATGTTCTTCCCGTAGCATTGCATGTGTCAAAATTATAATGCATGTAACAGTATATATAACGTTATGTAAACTCATGTGTCATGATCAGTCATAACCTTTGCGATTAACGATTAAAACATGAATTATACCACGAAGTAACATTTTCTAGTATGTTTAACGTTAACAAAACAAAATAAACAAGTTTTATTAGATTTTAACCAATTGAAATTCAAGGAAAAGTACTTACTCTACTACTACTAATCTCGCTTTTTTAATAAACATAACGGTCTACAAGTTATACTGTAATTGATACCGTCATGAATGTGTACGTTACCTGCAATGGCAAATTGCGATAAACAAGATGTATAAGTCTTCATTTGCGAGATCCTTTGACTGAAATTCGCTGAAACGATATTAACTGTAAATACAGAATAACAAAACTTACCATATGTTCCATCGCTTTTTCCTCAAGATCGAACCGAGACCAATCTGCACGAAGTTTCAGTGGCTGAAGACGTGATTCCATCTTATGTAACCATTTTCTCAAACACTTCGCCTCGTGCTCAAAATCTTAGAAAGGAAAGAAGGATTAATATTTTTTAATATCGATTCAGAGCTGAATAAATTACAAATAATTTTCAAATAAGATGATCAATTGTATTTGTTGCATGGATGTTGGCTAGGACTTTACATTCTTTGAAATTGAACCTTTGCCAAGGGAATTACATTGTACGGTTGTGATATCAAGAAATATACAATTTTTTCTATGAAGATTATTAGAAAACGGATAAATTATGTCATACCTGCCGAAACGTCCTGTTGATTGGACACAGGCTGGTCCGATACTGGTGCCATGATCTGCTCAACTAATTCCCACTTTGTGTTCAAATGATCGACACGCCATGCAACTTCGTCCTTCAAAGTTGGCGTTCGAGACATTAATTTTGCTGCTTGCTCGTTAAACAGTCTTCTTCGGTATGCCTTACGTTGCAGCTCCTCCATGTGAGCCTGAATTATCATTACACATTATTATGAATAGTGGACAATCTTTTTCGAAAATCTGTTATTAAATTAAGAGATTCTAAACGGCTGTTTATCATAGTAATCCTTGCAAAGAAATGTGCATATATAGTTCTCGTAGAAAAGTAACATATCAAAGACTAAATAGCTCCCACGATAATCAGATTGCAAAATCGATTGAATAATTAGCCAACATCATCTTTAAATACCATGGACACTATTCTGCTAAGCATTAGAAAAGACGTTTTGTTAATATAATAACATTTCAAACATCTGACACGTGACATTGTCTGATACTATCTTCATTCAATGAACCGATGTCGATGTTTTGACTTTTGATTTTATCCTTTTATGCATATTGACTATTCACTTGGAAATCAGTGAAAACGATGTCCTTCTTTGAGAACTGATTACCTTTAATGTCATATAATAAACGGCAATGTTATTTAGTAACAGGTGACGATAGGCCTTAAAATTGTGACAATGATTCGATAATTTCCAAAAATTTCCAATGATTTCTGTTTGCGATTTTCAACTGATTTTCACGTGATTTCGAGCACTAAAATTCATGATTCCCCGAGTGAATAATACCTCGTACTGAACTTTACTAATATGGGAACGCGCACGAGCCGCTAGTCCCCGCGTCAAGAGAGAAGTCCCTGGTGATAATTATATCCTTTTCTCGCACAGTTCCTTAAAAAGTTTTGTTGATGCTCAGATATTAAGTGTACATATATGCGCTGAGAGAAAAGAAGTGAACACAAGTACATCCTGCGACTATCTCTCTTAGGACGATTCCCAAAACAGTGGAGCATAAGATCATACGCTTTCTAGTATTAGCTAACTTTAGTGCTTTTATGTATCGCTTTTCAAATACTTTCTGCAGCTGAACAAATATCTGACATTAGGAGTACTCAATGCAATAGTCCTTGATTTGACCAACTAATTCCGATTATGTAAGTGTAAGCGACTAATTTATTTATATATTATTGATCGTAAGCATAACAATGAATACATACTGCGCGAAGACTTCTGTCCAAAAGATTCTCCTCTTTAGAGTAGATTAACTCTTGAAGGACATCTAACCAGGAATATAGTTCTGAAAATTGACCGCTGACTTCTTTTAAACCCCAAGGAAGGGTTGAGACGTCACTCTCATCCCAAGCCAAGTCTCCATTGGCATCCTGTAAAAATAAATGTTTCATTTAATTGGAAGGGCAGTTACATTTCATAATTATTACGCACATTATTATAAACATGAGTTCTCATTCAAATTTACTTTTCTTTTCATTGGTATTTTAATTAGTACTCATATTACTGTTTTAACTGACCTTGCAGGTATCAATTAAATTAGTATTCATAATATAATTGTAGTTGGATTGAATTGCTGCCCAAAAGTCGTCTTTACTCTCTTCTCGGCTTCCAGAAATTCGTAACCAGTGTCTGTGCTCCAAGTCTTTCCTATATTATTTAAAGAACATGTAACCATTGGTGAATATCATTATTAGAAATAAATATAAAATGTAAAAGATGGTATAACAAAGTGTTACATGGATGGAACCAGTATTTATAAAGTGTTTACTTAAATTTTTACATATAAATTACTTAAAATGGCTATTTAGTAAAATGGAAAATTCACATATCAACCCTAATATATATTATATTAAACCTACATGTTCAAAGACTATTCTATTTTTTATCGAACAGTGATATTCACAAACCAGTTAAAAATACTTCATTCTCATTCCCATTGGAACATTATGTCACATACGCCTTATCACTTTGCAAATATGACAAACAGGTCATGTAAGATACCAGCTTAACGTTTACGTTATATTACAAAGATAACGTACCTTCTCTTTGTAAGGCTGTTGTAAGGATGACCTGCTCTCGTCTTCGCATGCTTTGGGCTCTCTGGACTACTGACAGAGGGTTGCAACAAAGACATTGAAGAACTCATTTTCAGGGGTTTGGAATATCCTGGAAAAGAATAGAAATAAATCAACAAACAAATCCACAGAAGCATGAAGTCATATATCATATATTTATATATAACTAATGTAATATAAGTCTTCCAAACTTTTTATTCTAAAGAATTTTTAAACAGAAGAAGTAATTTATAATTCTCTTTCTTAAAAATTATTATAAGCACAAAAAATATGATTAACATTTGGCCAATAAATTTATATTTTAGTTTAACAGTTATCTTGTATCAAATAGAAGCCAACGATCTAATATAAAGCCGTTGAAGTATTGATTTGAATCAACACATTAAATTGCAAAACTATGACATTTCTTGGAGCTTTGCCATTCATTTTGGGTTCCATTGCTTCCTCATTCCAAACGTATTTCTTTGATGATCCAAAAATACATTATCCTAACTACTATGAAATACGTTTTAAAGAATACTTTTATCATTATCCA
Source organism: Orussus abietinus (assembly GCF_000612105.2). NCBI lineage: Eukaryota > Metazoa > Arthropoda > Insecta > Hymenoptera > Orussidae > Orussus > Orussus abietinus. The sequence goes on along the minus strand of NW_019394413.1, from coordinate 131,654 downwards.
GTACCTCAAAATAATCAACCTTATCCAATACAAAATATGACCTTATAAAATGCCAATTCAAGCTAATTAAAAATAAATAAACTTGACCCTAGAAGTAAATGTTTATTTTGCCCGTGTATACATCTTTGCCTTCGACCTTTAAGCTAAATTTAAAGTTCTGGCTCATCGAGTCACTGATCTCGACCGAAACAAAATTACGCAACCTTCTATAAAGTCTAGCTTTTAATATGTATTCAAATTTTATTTTCGAAATATCTTAATTGTCTTAACCAAAACCATGTCAGAATTTTGAAAATACTACTGACGTTAAATAAAAATTTAAATAAAGGTTATTTTGAATGAAAGGTTATTTTCGATGCGTATTTAAAAAGACTCATATTCTAAAGCTGGTATTACTTTTAAAGACACATCGATTTCAAAAGTCATTCACTTCTTGCGACATTTCCATGTGCATCCATCTTCTTCTCTTTTATATCTTCGTTAAATCATATTACATACCTTAAATTGCTTAATTTTAACAGTAACAACATAAATTATATAACATCTACCTTATCTAAACATTTGTACAGCTTCAATCGAGAAGGAAAATTATTGTTTTAGAAACCGCTCCATCCGCTCTGATATACAACATAACCTACTCGCTCTACATCCACCGTTCCGAAGCACAGGAACAAAGTCTCAAAATGACTTAGCATTCCATCGAGCCTAACCGCTGACTAAAATTTGAAGCCTAAATTGTGCTAAACAACGATCTCAGAACCATCTCAGATCTTTGGGAGTAATTTAAAAAATGTCATCAAACCTCGAGAACGGTACACCAAAGCATAGCAACAAATGAATGTTTACCCAGGAAGAATTATGTTCACTAAATAACCTTTATACTCGAAAATCCTTTCGGCAAGAAAGCTGCCAATTAAGTAAGAATCTTGCCCGTCGAAGGGCCAGGTTCACGGGTGAGATAAAAAAAAGGAAGCGATCCATTGAAATTCTAACCTGGACTATCCATGGTTGTGCCTTAAATCCGATCGTTGGTATTCTAGTTCCTTGGATGCATAGCGGCGAAAAGCGACGCCCGTCGACTCATGAATGTCGTCGAGGGCCCAGCTAGAAGGCGGCTACGGGCGTTCCTCGCGATGCGTTAACCTCAATCTTCCTAAGACCGCCGAGACGGACCTGAACGCACGGGACGTCGGGGTCGTAGGCATCGGGCCCGCGTGCGACAGCTGTTGAAATCATGGCGAACCTATCCGATTACCGAGCGCGGATTTCCTCGCAACCAGGTTAAATTTAGAACGGGAATATTAACACTCTTTACGGTGCAACCAGGGTGCTACCGTGGCGTGACTCACGGCTCTTTTCTGGTTAGGACGCCCATGGGGAGACACTGGCTCGTCGCTCGCCGTCGACCATCACGCCCGGCTTTTCGAACGTGCCAAACCCGACATCACCCTGAAAAATAACGATCCTTTAGCACGTTCTTACCTCCGGTCGATACCTATCGCCTTAATTATGCTCGAGGGGCCTTTACGGGCGATAGTTTTCCCTCAAAGCTGACCTAAGGCGTGGTGTACCGCACACTGTTTACGGTTTAACTTCGCATGAATGACGGAACGCTGGACTGCCTGCGGACCGTCGAGCGCGGCAAACCCGATCTCCGCCTGACCAGTAATCATTGTTATTCAAACAAACTATCCCATTCGGTACCATTCAATTATTCATGCAACGATTAATTTTACGTGTCATCATTTCGGTACCTTTCCCAGCAGGATCGTTTTTCAAGCCTTCGATTGTTTACGACTTAACCTCGCATGACTGGCGGTGTACTGAACTGCACTCGACTGCCCTGGGCCGTCGATCGTCGTCTCCAGGGTTGGGTAAGTATAATACGTCATGTAATGTACGCGGTTTTCTACGTGTACGTTACAACCTATACTTTTCTACGCGAGCGCAAAGTATATTGCCTCCTTCCATTTCTAATTAGAAAATAGCAAATCCAATTAGAAATTCGATATTAAACAGGGTCAGGGTTGGGTAAGTATAATACGTGAAGTAATATACGTGGTTTTCTACATGTATACTGATGTATATTACAACGTATAATACGTCCCTAGTTTTCTACACAGGCACGAAGTATATTACCCCAAACTAAACGTGCAAAGCGCATGCGCAAAATCGTCAATAACCAATGAGAGTCCACCTATTTACCTCTAAGACATATTCTCATTGGCTATTAAAGGGATTGCACTTTACGCATCCACAAATCCGCGCATATTCGAAATCAGCCTTGGACATTTCGAATGTATGCATGTATGTGCATTTCACGTTTCTTTATAACGGCTGATAACGGCTATTTGAAGTCGTAAGATTCGTAACCAATATTTGAATCAAAATGTATAAAGGTGGGAGACCAAAAAGTAAATTATGGAATGAAAAAAATGTACAAGATGGATGTTTATAATTTAGCGGATACCGCATGCCCTACGCTGTCTTGTCCGCCATATTTGATACGTATCTCCTGATTTTATACGTCTTCTACGGTAAACCACTTGATTTACGTAATATACGTCAAAAACCTCGAAAATCGTGAAATTACCCAACCCTGAACAGGGTTAACCCGAAAGAACGTTGAACGCGTCAAATTAATTAGTCCTTAACGATACTGATGCGTTTACGTGTACGTTAAAAAGACGTTTATAACCTAACGGATACGTATATCGTGGATCCGCCATATTGGAAACGTAATATTCTATAGAAGTTTGAACGCAAGCGCTGAATTTAATTTATTACTCCCTACAAATATTTACGTGTTTACGTATATACTAAAAGACGTTTATAATCTAGCGGATGCCGTATATCGCGCACCTGCGGCACTCTTCATATTGGAAACATAATTTACTGCTTTTCTACGATTTTCTCCGGTAAACTATATGTAGTTTACGTAATGTACGTCATAAGCCTAAAAAGACGCGAATTTACTCAAGCCCCTGGTCGTCACACGCGGGTTTTCCGTCTTGCCAGACTTCGCCCTCGAAAGGACTCTTTTTTTCGATTTACTTAATACACGTCAAAAACCTCGAAAATCGTGAAATTACCAACCCTGAACAGGGTTAACCCGAAAGAACATTGAACGCGTCAAATTAATTAGTCCTTAACGATACTGACGCGTTTACGTGTACGTTAAAAAGACGTTTATAACTTAACGGATACGTATATCGTGGATCCGCCATATTGGAAACGTAATATTCTATAGAATTTTGAACGCAAGCGCTGAATTTAATTTATTACTCCCTACAAATATTTACGTGTTTACGTATATACTAAAAGACGTTTATTACCTAGCGGATACGTATATCGTGGATCCGCCATATTGGAAACGTAATATTCTATTGAACTTTAAACGCAAACGCCGAATTTAATTTATTACTCCCTACAAATATTTCCGTGTTTACGTATATACTAAAAGACGTTTATAATCTAGCGGATGCCGTATATCGCGCACCTGCGGCACTCTTCATATTGGAAACGTAATTTACTGCTTTTCTACGATTTTCTCCGGTAAACTATACATAGTTTACGTAATTTACGTCATAAGCCTAACAAAACGGGAATTTACTCAAGCCCCTGGTCGTCACACGCGGGTTTTCCGTCTCGCCAGACTTTGCCCTCGAAAGGACTATTTTTTTCGGTCGACTCTTCCTGGTCGTGAGAATTCCGATTCTCTACTTTTTCGCGGTTATTATTTTTAATTTTAACTGAGCCTACTTGCTGCTTGCAAGCGTTGACAATTTAATCTCGCGTGACCGACTGCACTCTGGACCGTCGATCGCCGTCACGACCGGCTTTCGAATGCGTTGGGCCTTGCCGTTGCAGTAAAAAATATTTAATGTAATCAATAGCTAACCGTACGAGTGTTCCTTTTTCGGCTCGGTTTATCGTTAATTAGATTTAACTGGTTCAGCTTGAACCACGAGTTTACAGTTATTCTTAGGTAATTGTGAATCTTGGATACTCGATCGGTATGTTACACGAACACCAAAGGCGATATCACTCCACGATTAATTGGCTCCTTTTATAAAGAAATATTTCTCGATTTATAGCGACTTGATTTTGATGTACTCCGATCCAGGAGAGATTCATCAATTAATTGACCAAGATCTCATCCGACTTCCGATTAGGGTGTGATCGCGATTAACTGGTCGAACGTCTTCCCGGAAAAGAACTTGCTTTTATTTCACAATTTTTTCTTAATTTTATTTATCCATCGGGTGCACATTTATAGCTCTATTCCGGTAGATCCAGGTCAATTCAGATATTTACGAAGGCGGCTCTTGATGTAACGCCCCTTTCATCTAAGGCGTAATCCCCGAATTTGACTGCACTCCAATAAAAACAATTTCATTCAAAACTGCACTTAAAACTACCTCGGTAAATTAATTTTAGCTAATGATAACAGGGTGGTTCTATTGTCTGTCTCTAATGTTTACCAGATTTTCAAATGAACAACAAATCGTAAGTCTTTATTAAAGTAAATTTTGCACAAAGTGTCGGAGAAATATTCCAGAAAGAATTGAATTTTAATTGCGGATCGGGTTCTCACGAATCGCACTTTTGAGAAATTGACGTAAACAATAGCACTGATAAAAATCTACATCCTAGATCACATGGGTTATTTTAATACCACAATTAATAACAGAAAAATTACATTGTCTGGGTAATGTCACATTCGGTATCTAAATTACCCAAAGAATGTATTGTAGATGTACATTTGATATGTAAACATAAAGAGTAATTTTACATGTAAAATGTATAACTGATATACATTATATGTGTAAATTTCGGGGGTAATCTTCCAATCGGTGATAATATCGATGGGCCTCATATGTTAACCTAGACGTAAACTTATTAAAACATATTCCACATGAAAACGCAACGATAATTGTATGACTCTTTCCTGTTAGGTACTTACTTCTTTCACGTCAATTCGATAGCACCAGACTGAGGCAAGTCAGCTCCAGAGATTGCCTGAATCTTCAACGTCCAAACACCCGCAACAACTAATTATGCACCACGCTGGGTCGTCTATGCTGGACATATTTCGACGGGTTTGGCATTGTTCTCAAGCAAGAAGACGCGTGAGAATCACGTGATTGAATTTAGACGATTTGATTGGCTAAGTTTACCTCCTAATATGTACTTTTACCCGGCAGCGTATATTTATCCGCATCAATATGTAAATTGACTAGGTAACCCGTAGATTTACATACATGATAAAGGTCTTACATGCCTCGAGAAAAATTATTGGGTTGTTCGGAAAGTAATTTCGTTTCTTTTCTATGAAAATGAAAGACGATTTTTTTATAGCGAATAAATATTTTATTGAATTATATATTGTCCATTCTGGTCCAATACCTTTTGCCATCTTTCTGGCAGTAGCATGATTCCACGCTCATAAAATGTTTAGTTTTTGCTGTTAAAAAACTGATCCAGGTGATTTTTGACCTCCTCATTTGAAGTAAAGGTTTTACCGTCTAAAAAATTGTGTAAAGACCGGAACAAGTAATAATCAGAAGGTGCCAGATCTGGAGAATATGGTGGGGGTGGCAGTATATCCCATCCAAGCTGTAGAAGCTTTTGGCGAGTTAAGAAACTTGTATGAGGTCTCGCATTATCTTGGTGAAACACTACACCTTTTCTATTGATCAATGCTGGTCTCTTCTGTTTAAGTGAATCATTCAAATTGTCCAGCTGGTGACAGTACACTTCAGAATTGATCGTTGTGTTGTTCGGTAGAATCTCAAAAAAAACGATTCCTTTGAAATCCCCCCAAACAGATACCATCACCTTTTTTTTATGAATTTCAGCTTTCGAAGTTCTTTGACTCGGTTCATCTTTTTTACTCCATGATCTCTTGCGTGTAACATTGTCGTAAACAACCCATTTCCCGTCCCCAGGGATGATGCGTTTCAAAAATGGATCATTTTCTTGACGTTTGAGAAGCAAATCACAGACGTCGATGCGATGACACAAATTTCTTTCCGCAAGAACACGAGGAATCCATATGTCGAGCTTTGAGATTAAACCTAGGCGTTGCAAATGATCATGAGCGGTCGAATTCGCTAAATTTAATCTCTCAGCGATTTCACGAGTTGTTATTCACCGGTTTGCATCAATTAATGCCTTTATTGTGTTTTCATCAGCTTTAAGTGGCCTTCCAGGACGTGGTGCATCTTCAATATCAAAATTGCCGGATCGAAATTTTGCAAACCAGTTGTGACCCTGGCGTTCCGTCAATACATCTTCTCCATACACGTCGGATAATTTTTTTCTTGCTTGAACAGCATTTTTACCTTTTCGATAGTAAAAAAGTAAAATATGCCGAAAATGCCGCTTTTCACTTTCCATATTTGAAAGGGTACCAACCAAAAACTACTGCGTAGAATGAATCAAACTTTTTCACAAGCAAGCCTTGCTAGATCAGCTGTCAAAATATATAATGATTATGCGGCTTACGTGTGAAGTTGAAAAAAAATTAAGTCCTCTGTTGGGAAACAACGAAATTACTTTCCGAACAACCCAATACAATGTAACGTTACATTTAATTCAAGCGAAAATGCAGGAATGCAGGAAATATACAATGTCACGGGCATTTATACATTTTCTGATTGATCATTTTTCTATTTAAAACCAGTTATGTAGGGTGTAAAAATGTATGTAAACTTCCATGAATTTTCTTTAGGTGTGTGCTCACTTTTGAAGAGGAAGACACGAGAGGATTTGTGATACCTTGAAAATACCGTAGAAGCGGTACGGCTGCAGCTCTCCCGTAGAAACGATCACCGTTGCCCGAGATTTCGCCGATTGTTTACGCAATCCACGCAATTCTCCGACGCCGGAGACTTCCTGCGGTGTAAATATCTGTATCAGTTTCAACGATGTGAGTGTGCATCGTCGGTAAAGATGCATGGTTAACATCCGGTGTGCCCTCTTACACGTATGTGTGAATATTTCCAGGTTTTTTATATCCTTACCGTCGGTATGACCACTGTCGATTATGTCAAGACATGTGACATCGTTTCTTATGCAATCACCTATAGAATGTCGTAATTCCATGCAAACTAAACATTCCGGATGTTTTCATGTCGCTTTCCTGAGATGTCTATCATTTCTTTTTACATTAATTCTTTAATTTTTTAGCGTTTTTAAATCGCAAACAGTATTTTACATGTATTACTCGAGGTCGTGGACAATTCAAAAATTGAGAAAACTAAAGCAGAGGAGTACTTCGTAACTGCTGCTGCAGAGAGATGCTTTATAATTACGAGTAACCGGGTATGTTAAAAAAAAGAAAATGACGTTTTAACAAGTGGAACTTCTTATAAGAGTACAAAGAAAAGTTCATCGCCCTCGCTCTAATGGCTGCGATGCGGCGTCTTTTTTTCTTAATTGAGAAAACGTATTTACGTATCATTAACGTATTAAAAATGTTTAATTTCACGATCTTCGAAATGAACTCGCAAAACTCTAACATTTTGTACTGCCTTTCATTGATTATGCCGTTACGGTTTAGAAGGTTTCCGTTTCCATTTATTTTACTTTCATTATCCGACTTAGTCATTGAGAATACTAAGAAAATCGAGAAAAAGAAAAACACTGTATTGTATCTGTCGCCGTTCTTATACTTTCCAACAAGAATATCATTTAAGGGGATGTGAAAGTGGCGTCCGAAAGCTCAATCTTTCATAAAACTTTTCTACGAACTGGGTGTCTCAAATCGTTCCATACTTTAAAACGTGAATATGGAGACCCTAAGGTAGGTCCTGAAACTCGCGAAATTTCATTTCTTATAAACTATTTTTAGAATACCTATAAACAAATTTGAAATGAATTGAAATCTCATGAGTTTCAGGACCTTCCTTATAGTCTCCCTATTCACGTTGTAAAGTTTCACCCTATTCTATATTATATTAGTGAATATGAAGACCCTAAGGCAGGTCCTGAAACTCGCGAAATTTCATTTCTTATAAACTATTTTTAGAATACCTATAAACAAATTCGAAAAGAATTGAAATCTCATGAGTTTCAGGACCTTCCTTATAGTCTCCCTATTCACGTTGTAAAGTTTCACCCTATTCGGCAAACCGTGTTGGGAGAAAAGATTTATAAACAAAACCTCCGACTCCACTTTCACATCGCCTTAAAGAGTCCAACGTTGTCCCACCTACATGCGAGTTCGCGCGAAATATGCAATTTACGCTTAGAGGTGCACATTATGCAACACGTTCTCCGCATTTGTTGGTCCCGTCCAGCCTCACCCGTCTTGTTAGGACATATGCTCAAACTTGTGTACAGTTGCCCATTTGCAGTTGATTGTAGTTTACGCAACGACGTAGCTGGGCAGGCTTAAGCGCGCCGAGTTGCGAAGGCCAACCTGCGGATAACTACCGGGAAGATAATCTCGACCTGAACGGTACCCCTGGAATGAAGAAAGAAACAAGCGGGAATGCTAATGCGTCGCTTTAAATTCAAATGAAAGCCCTGAAACGGCGTTTCACTTCCCGCGATCCTTCCGCGGGAATTGTTTAACCCGTCAGTTCGATATAAAGGGAGCGCTCCTATTCGCGGCTGAATGGAAAAGTGATTTATATTTGGAGAAGCGCCCGTTGTCGAGGCTAATTTTAATCTTGCGCTACTCGCCGAGGAATCTCCGAGGAATTGCACATGGACTACCATGATTCACCTGGACGCATTCCAAAGTTGAGGGACCTTACGTTGGACAGTGGCGACCTCGCGGTACGACCGGTTGCCACGGGAACTACGACGTTCAATGTCAATTCGCTCTAGCGGAAGAACCTGTTATCGACCGCTGGTACTTGAAGGTCTGGTACGACTCTTTTTCACGGTCCCATAACGAGAGATTTAATAGTGGAGGGAGAAGTTTGTATAACGGATTCGTTTGCTTCATTGAAACGATCTGGTGTACCGATGGTGGAGGTAGCGAATTTTATTGGTTCAATGGCGGCACTCAATTATTTCTAGCTACGACGGGTGTTAACGTTTTTCTTAAGTTTTTTTTCTCGGCTACCGCGAATATATGTGCCCATAATTATGAAAGTGGTCTAAGTCATATATTTTTTGTTTCGAAATTACATTGAATTAATTTCGTTTGAAATAATATGGCGTGAAATAACTGATAAACTCATTTTTTTTTTAATTTTGACTTAGACCACTTTCATAATTATGGGCACATATATATCATGGGGGAAAACAATGTATAGTTACCCCATGAAAATTGAACATTAAGAATTGGAAAATAAACGTAGAAGTCTGCTCGCGTAGGGTGGGACAGCTCAAGCTCGATCCACGACAAAGTACTTCGATATGAACTTTAAGTATCGATCTCGGGTTTTTTTACTACCGTGTATATAACTACTTACAGACATATTTTAAATAGGGTGATGGACGGGGCATTCTGAAATCGCAGATCGAACGAATCGGACGAGATGGAAGAGTGCAAGCCAACGCCACAGTGATGGCATCAATAAAGAGCCCGTCGGTATATCGGCGTTCAAATCGATCCAAGTCGAACTGGTCCTTGATATGTCTTGGCCCTGCAGTTAATCTTATATTATTCCAGACGTATCGATAGAACCTCTATACATGGAAATCAATGCAATCCTGCAGAACGGTACAGCCCAAACCAATGCCGTAGTTGCGGCTCTAACAATAAGAAGCATTCCATCAGCCTATTAACGCCCAACCAAGTTCAACTTCAACTTATCCATGATACAATTTGCACGTATCATTAAGTTCGTGGGTTGCTACATGTAATTAGGTATTCATGAAAAGCATCTTCAGCAACATGACGCATATTAAAAATTCTAAATCCGGAGGTCGACCAAATCATTTGAAAGAAAGAATGCAGCCAAACGCCGGAGTCGCAAGGTCAAGAAAGAGTTCATCGGTAATTCAACCTTCATACTAAACGGGAAAATCACTTTCTAAAAAAAAATAAATTCCTACGAGGAAAAGACCTTTACTGACTACTCTCAATAAAATAAAATCGAATGAAATTGAAAGAAATTACAAACAATAGTCCATTTTCTTCAGCTCAGCTTCCCCAAGTCTGCTTGGTTCATATTTTTACATTTACTGAGCATAAACGTGTTAGAATGAATAACTGATTGTTATAACAAGTATTAGATCGTTTGAGTTCAATACAACAATAACAAAAATATTATATAATTTCCATAAATATTTTCTTCAGACATACTTGAGACCGATTTCGTGGACCTTTTTTTTTACAAAATCATGTTTCCTCGATATAAACTTGCCGTCTTTTGGATTGCAACTCTGATAATTGTTAGAAAGTCAACTTTACCGGAGCCTCGAAGTTTCTTCAGCAAGAAACATCCGAATTGCTACAAATAATTATTTTCACCAAAAATCAACATTTTTCTCTCAGTTCAACTTGATCTATTCATAACAAAATGTACGAATATCATTAAGATGATATGAAAGTGTCATACATACCAAGAAGTGAAAATATTAATAAAACTTTTCTTTAACCTGGATAAACCGAATCATTTGAAACTTCATCACGAGATTATGGAGGCCCTAAGAAAGACCGCGATGCTCATGAAATTTCATTTTTCGAGAAAAAAAATTTGCATTTATCTCGGACAAGAACTAAAAAAAGAGTTTTTTTTTCGAGAAATGCAATTTCACGAGCATCGAGTTCTTTCTTAGGGCCTCCATAATCACGTGTTAAAGTTTCAGATAATTCGGTGCACCCAGTTTGAAGAAAAGTTTTATAAATATTTTCCGTTTTAGTATATATATATATATATAGAATGACCCTTTCATATCACCTTAAGCCCGTCTATTTATACGTTTAATTTGGGATTTATCAGGAGCATCTCCACCAACATGACGCATATTGATAAGCTCGAACCCGAAGGTCTACCCAATCGTTTGGAAAAAAGAACTCAACCCACGCCGCAGTCGCGACGCCAAGAAAGAGTCCATCAGCCTATCAGCTAGCAGGTCGGTCCACGTCGAACTCGTCCACAACTGGTCCCCGGCACTCGATTATCGACCCGCCGAAGGCGTCGGTGCGGCCGCGCGTTTCCTCCGCTCCGGAGAGATCGCGCCTGCCTGGTAGGTCGGAGAGAGGGGCGTCGCGGCGCCGGGCGTCCGTCAGAGGAAAACCACGGCAGGAAGGCAGGAAGGAATAGAGAGCGGCGGCCGGCGTCGGTTTATTGATCCCGGGGCGCCGCGGCGCTACCCACCCGCGGGATCAGCTGGGAATAGTTGGGAATTTTCGGCTTTTCCCACCCGCGACCATCCCCGAAGCCGGGAAGAGTGTCCGAGGCCGAGAGCGGAGACCTTCTTCGGCGACTGTCCCGAGGAAGCGCCGCTCTCGAAGACCCGAAGGCGGTCCGTCATTCCGGCGACGCGACGTCACTCAAAAGTCGCGACACCCACCCCAGTCGTGGCCCACGTACTTCGTCCAATCTTTCTACGCGACGCTTCGAGGAACATCGTCGCCAGGAATCGTTGAAGAAGCTAGGAACGTCCGAAGATCGAGCACAGGGTTTGGAACTGAGTACATTCCGTCCCTGAAGAGATGACCAACGTCTTCGATCGTCCGATCGGACGGCCCTCGGCGGTTGGATGGGGAGGACGAGTTCAGTGAGTGACCGGGAAGTGATCGCAGATATTCTAGGCCGTGCCCTATGTAACTCGGAGGTGATACGCGCGAGGAAGGATTTTGATCTCGGACAAACTTCTGGAGATCGCCCTTGGAGCGGACTGGAGATATAGGAATAAAGACATTTTGCCGAGTGGAAGTTCCAACATTGATCAAACCTTGGAAAAGGATTCGTTGGAGACAAGAGAAGCAGGGGGCACTTCTCTCTCTTTCCCCGAGATATTCCTAAAACGAAGGTAAAGCAATCGGTACCGAGCGGTAGGCACTGTTAAAAGTAACGACCCACGTTCGGTCCCAGAGCTCCAGGGCTTCAGCAGAACAACGACAAGACATCTTCCACAGGACGAGTGCGCAAGGCACTCCAGCGTTAGGTTTCGACGTCGCAGCCTAAGTCCGCCTAAGCCCCTGAAAACTCCGACAGAATCGGTGAAACATCCGAGTGAAAGACCGAAGCCATCGCTGAAGTGACGGAAAAACTCGGTCCCACCAACGTGATCCTTGAAATCCACATCCTACGTCAAACCCTAACGACCATGGTCGTGGCGAAGGGCGTCTCACCTCTTACCTAACGAAACTTGCAAACCCAACGCTGAACGTTGGGTCCCGGCCCCCAGGTTACTCTCGACCCGACGACTTTTCACCGCGCGGCAAATAAATCCCAAAAGTCGGCCGACCACCCGAGGATCTACTCGTTTTTCTGTCCAGACCAACGTTCGCGTTGGATCCCAGGGAAAAAACGGCGGCTCGACAGGGGCGCGTCGTCCGGGTGCAACTGTGATGAGCGTGCAGCCTCAGCTAGGCTTCGGCTCTCGTAGTTCCCCGGAGAAGAGCACGGGACGGGACGGGCAAGACTCGTGGCCGGTCCCGGAGGGAAGAGGACCCTCGGAGGGAAAGGACGTTCTAGGGTAGCGCGAAGACTCGTCGTCGAGCGTGCTCCCTCGTCCTTGGGGATCCTGGTTCGGGCTTGGCGAGCCGAGTGAATGGGAGCGTCACGCACGCCGGGAGTCGCCGCATCCTGAGGCCTCGACTGGGGCGAATCGATCGCGCAGGATCCTCGCCAAGGCCGGCTCAGGGTCCTCGGCAGGGTCCTCCTCAGGGTCGCAGTGACCCGCAGTAGCGCCCCGGGAGCGCCGCGTCCCGGAAATGGGTCCCGCGGGCAGCCGAGAGGGTAACTTCCAGGAGCCCGTTGGCGACGACGATGGCCTCACGATCAACCCCTCCATCACCATCTTAAACAATCCCGTGAGTCGTTTGTTAATGGCTTCTGGCATGCGCGCCTTGGATCTCCTTGGCGCTACTCCGCTTTCGCAGGTGATGTAAAGGTGGACGTCGGGGTAGTCCTTGCTTGCGCATATCTGCATGACGAACAATGCTTCTCGAGTGTTTTAGAAATGGACGTATCGCGTAGGCGAGAGCTGCGGGGGTCAAAACTGGGATAGGAGTAATCGGTGCTTTTGAGAGTGTGCATGAAGTACAGTGCTTCCGTGAAATCTTGTATAAACGTTTTAATGCATATATGTCTTATAAATTATAATCGATCAGCTGGAGATTGTTGTATCGTGCGCGCCTATGTACTTTGAATACTTCAATAAGTTTCAAAAGTGTACGCTGATCGTCACGTATTAGAAATGTAATTTAATATTCATATTGTTAAAACTCATTCTTAATACCGAAAGGAATATAGGGGTTTAAAAATGGAATCAAACTTCTCTTTTATGGATTTTAGGGTTTAATGCATGTCTTATGTATTATCATTACTTACCCTGGGAATTATTTGTTTACCGGTAGTTTGCAGTTGCTTAGTCCTATAAACTGAACAGAAATTATCGCGAAATGAGGAAACTTAGACTCTGACAGAGTGGTTTGAGCGATAGCATGAAAACATCCCATTATGGTAAAGTGATATCGAGGTTTCGATGATTCCCGAGTCTACCGCACTCTTTTTTCCTACATTAAAACAAAAGGAATTGATTTAAATAATAATTCACGTTCAATGTACATTTGTCAAAAAAAGTACACGATATCATTTCGTGATAAAGGAAAAGGCGGAATGGTGTGTGCCATCTAAATGATGAAAGTGGATTATCTTGCCTTTAAACAAGAACTACCGTTTGTACAGTTCATTTCTAATATTAAATTATTGGTAAGCAGATATTGTTCGAAGTACTACAAGTGGTTATTATTGTAAATGTATTACTTCTTAGGAAGACATATTACAAAAGTCGTATCATACTAATTATAAAAGTTATACATATAATACTGTTAATTGTTTACACGTCGTCGTTACAAATGACATTGAGGCTGATATTACCCTTTTCATTCGCAAATTTGAATTTAGAACAAGTGAATTCCAGATCAGATTCAATATCTTGAAAAATAATTCTATCTTGTACGCATAGCCGAAATACATGTTCCTCCTTTATAGACACAATCAGAACAGATTGCGATAAATGGAGCAATATCTGTGTAATAATAAAGGAATACCCAATAACGTTTCACTATCAGCGCCGGTTTATCAGATGATAGGTGCTCTGAAGTGATAATACAATATGACGAGGTATACATGAAATTAAATTTCGTCCAGCTAAAGAACTTCCATTAAATAAGTACCTGTTTCTAACAGAAACTTTAAAAGTTAAACTTTACCATTTATGGAAACATAAAAAGGTGTCATTAATTGTACGAAGGACAAGGGCCATCGATAAATAGGTTGCAAGTCACGAAATAGAAGAAAATATATTAGTCAGATATTCAATATCTATATCATTCATGTCGGGTCTTCTGAAAAAAGACAAAAAGTGTCCGTGGAAATGAATCCAGCTGTCATCCACTTGTCGGAATTACTCTTCCAAATTGTCACGGCTGCTCTTTCTCCTTTCATCGTCCTTATTCATTTTTCAAGCGAGGTCAACGAACTCCGATAAACGTTGAAGTTGAACTCTCTTGTGAGAACTTTTCGGAAATGTCTCCATTTGACCATTAAGGTAAAGTGAAACCCCCTTCAGATTACCAGAGTGTTCTAAATTGTCGTACAATTGTCCTGACCCTTTTGTTTCTCATATTAGAGCCTTCAATAAGTGTATATCAATCGAAATATGAGAGTTCGACGCCATTTCGGTTCACGTCTCGGCTAAGTTAAAAAAGTTTTTTAAAAAATCCAAACATTGAATGTGTCAGGACAATATTCTTCGATGATCACAAATCATGTGTCAAAGTTTCGGACATTTTGGTCCAATACCCTTAACCGTTTGAACACATGGTTCGACATATGGGCGAAATTCGTCTGACCGTGCAGGCAATATTGGACCAAACGTAGAGCGCTCTTCTGGGCTAAGTTAAAAAAGTCTTTTCAAAAATCCAAACGCTGAATGTGTCAGGACAATTCTTAGACGGTCACGAGTCATGTGTCAAATTTTCGGACAATTTGGTCCAATACCCTTAACCGTTTGAACACATGGTTCGACATATGGGCGAAATTCGTCTGACCGTGCAGGCAATATTGGACCAAACGTCGAGCGCTCTTCTGGGCTAAGTTAAAAAAGTTTTTTAAAAAATCCAAACGTTGAATGTGTCAGGACAATTCTTAGACGGTCACGAGTCATGTGTCAAATTTTCGGACAATTTGGTCCAATACCCTTAACCGTTTGAACACATGGTTCGACATATGGGCGAAATTCGTCTGACCGTGCAGGCAATATTGGACCAAATGTCGGGCGCTCTTAGTAGCCGAAGGGTTAAAAGAAAGTGTTATACTCGAATCGACTGATTTGAGGGGGGTTTCACTTCACCTTAACCCTCCTTCGGCATTGGGCACCCCTATAGTCCGTGACCCGGGTCGGGCAATCCAAGTTCTGCATCTGGTATCGGGTAGCACTCGACTAGAACTTTGTACCTACGGCGGTTCGCTTTGTTCCCTCGCTCGCATTCGCTCGCGCACTATGAGTAACTCGGTCGCGCGCTCGCGGGCTTCGGGAAGAGAGGAGGATGGCGCGATAGGACGGCCCCGACGCCGACGGAGATAGAGAGCCCGGAGAGAGGGGAATCGGATGGGACTACTCGCCGTGAGTGATAAGTCACTTGGAGTCGGCCGCATTTTGATATAGCTCGTTCCTCGGAATAGCTGGACACTGTCCGGCCGGTTCCAGCGGTGGTCGTTCTCCTGGCCGAGGGTGCATCGGTGTACGTCGATCGTAGGGGTATTCCGGAACCGACGATGTCACCTAGAACCAAGGTACGTGAGAAAGTGGATCGGTCTCTTCTGGAATCTCCGACTTAAAGTAAAGTAATCCACTCGGGTAAAAGAAGTTCAGGTAAATCGCCGGTGATAGTGCTTGGCGATCGGTATAAGATATTGGGCCCCCTGATAATAATTCCGGAATTTCGGAAGACGTGAGTCCTTCCCAGGACGTCATTCGATGTACGTGGGTGGTGGATATAACGTTCTTATCGAATTAAAAGTTTCTGGTTGGGAGGCACGGAAACGACGGGGTGCGTATGTTGGTTCGGAGTATTCTCCAATTTTATTACACTTATTTGTTATAATATGGAGTATATAAGGTGATATGATAGTGTCATATATACATAGCGAAAGTGAAAATATTTATAAAACTTTTCTCCAAATTGGGTGCACCGAATCATTTGAAACTTTATCAGGAGATTATGCAGGCCCTATGGAAGAACGCGATGCTCGTGAAATTTCATTTTTCTAAAAAAAATGTCTATCTATGGGAAGAATAAAAAAGACATTCCTTTCTTTTTTCGAAAAATGAAATTTATCGAGTATCGCGTTCTTTCTTAGGGCCTTCATTATCACGTAAGTGTACCAGGGGTCGAACACTTAAGACGTCGTTCGGATTCGGATAAAAATTAAGCACATAAAGACCGATATGAGGTACAGATGACTTGAATCAACGTAAAAAACAGAATTTCTAGTTTCCAAAACACATGCTATATACATGTAAATATTGAGTAATTTATTATTTATGCTGCGAAGACGATGGAAAAGTCGAATGTACAAGTGTTCGAACAGCCATTATTAATGGTATGCTTAATAGAAGGAATTATTTAAGGTGGTGTTCGCCAACTGGTACACGTACTTTATTGAAGTTTCAGATAATTCGGTGCACCCAGTTTGGAGAAAAGTTTTATAAATATGTTCACGTTCTGATGTATATAGAATGACCCTTTCATCTCACCTTAAATATGAAAAACAGGAGATTTAGATTGTGGCTACATGGACGTAATAGTATTCAAATAGCTTCAGATTTGGTTAGGGAAAGTCTAAGTTTGGTACACCCATGCGTACTTGCGTACCAGGGGTCTTGATCGTTCAGTATGTCGTTAACCCTTTGTAAAACTCGGCGTTTTGTAAAACGTCCGGTTGTTTTATAAAACGCGGCCAAATGGTCAAACCTTCTTTCACTTGGATTTATCTTACAATCCGACTAGCAATTTTATAAAGCGGCTAGACGTTTTGTAAAACGACTAACAACACGCCGCCGCATTGTTAAGTTCATTAAATTACCGGCTTTATTATATTCCAGATAAATAATTTCAGTAATTTTATAAGTATCGTTCTAATCAACGAGTTTTAATAAGAAATGGTGCAGTGTTTAGAACAGCACTTTTACATACAGATAAAAAATATACTTTATTCTATGTAAATAAGTAGGTTAGGTTAGGTTAAGTTGTAGAAAAACGCACTTTTTATAGAATGGCCTAGATGTAAGACAGGCGGTAATTTAATGAGTTTGACTACATGGCGGTGGTTTCTTGATGGTTTATAAAATGCCTAGTCGCTTTATAAAATAACCAGTCGGATTGTAAAATAAAGCCAAGTGAAGAAAGGTTTGATCATCTGGCCGCGTTTAATAAAACAATTAGACCTTTCAGAAAACGCCCAGATTTTACAATCTGACTTCACAGGTATATTTTTTCCTCGTGTAATATTTGGAGCTCGAATAAGGCCCGATACTCGAATTGAAAGTACGCTTATCATCAAGAGAGATTATCACAGATATTCCTTAGAAATGAAAAATATAAAATGTATTTAGATATTTTTTACTTATCGCGACAGATTGATCGTCCACGCTGGCAGTGGCGACAATGGCTTTGCATTCTTGAATCCTGTAAAGCCGGATTCGCATATTTCTATGATATCTTTCTCAAGACAAATAGACGTTGGGATAATATTTTCTCGGTGTTAACGGAATAAATATGGAGTTTCTAGCTGGCTTGAAATGCAGATGCAGTGACGCATTTCTCGTAGATAACATTGCCGCGCGTTCGATGATCCTTCAATAATTTTATTTGTGGCTCTCGTATGTAATCCTGGGGTTACATGTGTGTCGGGCTGTCGAGGGATCGAGAGGGCAAACATGTCCAAACAGTTAAGGTGAAGTGAAACCCCCTTAAAATCAGTCGATTCGAATACAACACTTTTTTTTTAAGGGTATTAGACCAAACTATCCGAAACTTTGAGACATCACTCCTCGTCATCTAAGAATTGTCCTGACACATTAAAAGTTTCGATTTTTTTTTAATTTTTTAACTAAGCCCAGACCAAAATCAAAATGGCGTCGAGTTCTCATATTTCGAGCAATATACAATTATCGGAGGCTCTGATATGAGAATCGAAAGGGTCAGGACAATTATACGACAATTTAGAACACTCTGGTAATCGATAAACTCACATTTGAACGAGATAAAGGCAAAAAAAGTGTTGTATGCGCTTCTATGCCAAAACGATGGGAATACGAGGTCTCGGAGTGAAAATTTAATTGACCTGGAAATCACAGATGGCGCAGGGGGTCCCTCTGCAATCAATTAGGGCCCCAGAAAGCACGACTCCAGAGGATTTCTGGAGTTTTACTTCGATTTCTTTATAATTATTGTACGAAAACGACAGGTGGAGTATGCCGTTTGGTACAATACGCAATATAATTCGATACAGCTGTCAATATAAAAACGAATGTCGGCAACGTAGGCATTTCGAAAAATCTTCTTCATCGACGTCGATCAAGTTCCTCGACGTGTGTCACTTCACCTTAACGACTCTTTATTAAGGGCAGATTCTCCTCCTTTCCACGTGTTCGTCGAGCTCCCAAGGCCCGATACTCGAATTGAAAGTACGCTTATCATCAAGAGAGATTATCACAGATATTCGTTAGAAAGGAAAAATATAACATGTATTTAGATATTTTTTACTTATCGCGACAGATTGATCATCCACGCTGGCAGTGGCCACAATGGCTTTGCATTCTTGAATCCTGTAAAGCCGGATTCGCATATTTCTGTGATATCTTTCTCAAGATAAATAGACGATGGGATGATAATTTCTCGGTGATAACGGAATAAATCTGTGGTTTCTAGCTGGCTTGAAACGCATATGCAATGACGCATTTCTCGTAGATAACATTGCCGCGCGTTCGATGATCCTTCGATAATTTCATTTGTGGCTCTCGTAGGTTTGTTCGTTTTCCCTACACTTTCTACACTTTTACGAAAAGTGTACACTTTGGCGTTTGTTTTGACGGAAGTGACGCAGACGTCGCTGTTCGTTTTGCGAGGGTATCTACCCCGAGTGTACACTTTCTCTACACTTTCTACCCTCGATCCCGAGAAAGTACAAGAAGGGTAGCCCGCGAATTTGGCGGCAAATTTCAAAATTGAAATGACCAACCAACAGGAAAATACAAAATTCATGCTAACATCTTAACGTAATATAACCAGAAGTACTTATTCATTCTTCGTGTATAGAATAATTTAGCGTTTTAGTTTAGTACGTAATGTTTGAAACAATTTACAATAATTACGTATTACTACCTAACCGCGGTTGGAATGAACTAAACTATAATTTCTCCCTGTTGTAGTTAAATTGTATTTCATTCTCCTGCAATAATATTCTGACCCTTATTGATCCTTAAGGTGAAGTGAAACCCCCTTCAAATCAGTCGATTCGAATACAACACTTTGTTTTAAGGGTATTGGACCAAACTGACCGAAAGTTTGACACATCACTCCTGATCATCTAAGAGTTATCCTGACACATTCAACATTTGGATTTTTTTTTTAATTTTTTAACTTAGCCCAGTCAGAACCAAAATGGCGTCGAGCTCTCATATTTCGATCGATATACAATTATCGAAGTCTCTGATATGAGAATCGAAAGGGTCAGGACAATTTTACAATTTAGAACACTCTGGTAATCGATAATCTCGCATTTGAACGGGATAAAGGCAAAAAAATGTTGTATGCGCTTCTATGCCAAAACGATGGTAAAACGAGGTCTCGGAGTGAAAATTTAATTGACCTAAAAATCACAGATGGCGCAGGGGGTCCCTCTGCAGTCAATTAGGCCCCCAGAAAGCATGAATTCTGGGGATTTCTGGAGTTTTACTTCGATTTCTTTATAATTATTGTACGAAAACGACAGGTGGAGTATGCCATTTGGTACAATGCCCAATATAATTCGATACAGCTGTCAATATAAAAAAAAACGTCGGCAACGTAGGCATTTAGAAAAATCTTCTTTATCGACGTCGATCAAGTTCCTCGACGTGTTTCACTTCACCTTAATACCTGAAATTCGTGAAAGGAATTATCATCTACAATTACAAGGTAATAGAACGAATTGTAGGATTTGAAGAAAACGAACACAGCTTAAGAAGGAAGGCTGGAAGAAGCATTAGATTTTCGTATTCGTCATCGTCCGATACGGATAACCTCAAAATCGCGTACCTCTTTACTAAATCATTAATCTTGGACTTTCGTGAGGTTTCTGGCGTCGGGACGTCGATGAAAGTGTATCTGTTACCGTGAATGACCGAAATTGGTGAATGTCGACTTTCACCGGTGAATGTCAATAGATACCAAATACGTCGGTGAAAGATCGAATATTTCATTACATTGTTGTACATTCGGACCCTCTCCAGTGTGTGTCGACAATCACACACCGGTGAATGTCAACATTTACCGGTGTAAGTCAGAAATGAGGGTATTTAGCAAATATTTCGGCCATACACGAAGCGACTATGTGAATGTTGACATTCACCGGTGAAAGTCGACATTCTCTAGATTTCGGTGTTTCACTGTAACATATCTACCCTTCTGCACTTTTCAAGAAAAGTGTAGTATACTAGTTACACTCGAGGGTAGAAAGTGCAGTCAACGCGAACAAACCTCGTATGTAATCCTGAGGTTACATTTGTGTCGGGCTGTCGAGGGATCGAGAGGGCAAACATGTCCAAATAGTTAACGACTCTTTATTAAGGGCAGATTCTCCTCCTTTCCACGTGGTCGCCGAGCTCCCAAGGCCCGTCCGACGAGCTTAATTCGAAATTACTGAGTGGGCCGACACCCTGGTAATTGATCGCTTAGAGTCGTGCAGCGACTTCGGATGTGACGGATCTTCAGATGGAGGATCGACCATTTATTCCGCTGAGATACGTCCTTGCGTGCTCCACCCATGCTTTAAGTTTGTATGTTTGTATTTGTAATTGATAAGTTTGAAATGTATGCACTTGTGATTGAAAACGGCGACTTATCGAATTCCGCTCTGAGTTGAAATTTTCTTTTCTTACTTAGAACCTCTAAGTGTAGGTTTTTAAAATTAATGTCGAGGGAATATATAAAGAAGGGTAACTTCTATACAGTTGAGATTCTACTTAACGCATTAAAAGAGACATATATTTTCATTTCTTCTACTTGTAAACCTATAATCCAGAAGTTATATGTTATATGTTATAGTTATACGTTAATATGTTATAGTAGACTAAAAACTAAGCGACACGTATTTTTTTTTTATCTGCCATTAAACACTTTAAGGGGGTGAAACCACCATCCAAAGGTATGTCAAGGGGCGATTTGGCAGTTTCACCCACGAGAACATAATACTTTTTAACCAATCCACCTGGAAAAGCTTTTTCATAACGAGAAATGAAAAATATAATTTTTTCAATTAAAAAAAAAATTAATGCGTGAGCCACCCCACACAGGCTTTACTTTGGATGGTGGTTTCACCCCTTTAAAGTGTTTAATGGCAAATAAAAAAAAATACGTGTCGCTTAGTTTTTAGTCTACTATAACATATTATAAAAGAAATCGAATCGGAGAGATCGACTTGGGATACCTCCCTTGTTAGACGGTCGTTAGTTTAAGGAGTAAAGTGCCACTTGAAAAATATATACAGGAGAAAAGAAGCAACTATTGCGAGATTTCTATTTGACGCTGATGATGGAGCGGACTCTCTCAGACGATGTAATATCATAGACATCGGTATTCGAGGTCTCGTGACATTTCTCGATGTCCTTCGATCTACTCTCTGATTTATTAGCAACGAATCGTGATCTACCTTTCCAAGATGGAGCGTCTTATCTCTTGAGTGTTTGTTGGATTTGTTATCTTGTGTCTACAGTTGTAGGTGTCCGATAGCTAAGAATTGTACAATGTCGGGGCGAATCATTTGAAAACCTGAAATAAAGAAAATTCCTCTCCCAAATAAGGGAAAAAAATATATTTCCGAATCTAACAACATACGACGCAAAAGTACCTTAAAGTCATGCCGATTAAGCAACGTTTAGGACATTTAAAATAATATGTCGGGTCTTTTTATCTGTCCAGACGAATTTATTGCCTTTTTAAGAGGGTACATAAAGTTAATGATGCGGGAAAATTTGGAGGTATTTCATTTATTTCTTTTGCTTATTGCTGGCAAAGACAAACACGGATGACTCAGCTGAGTACTTAAACCACTTAGGATGAAATTGTTCTTATCTGAACGAAATTCTGGGGTGTTCGTAATTTATCGATTTTCGCGCATGTTCGACAAAACCTCGAGGTTTGTCACGATGGGAATGAAGTGCGAGTGAAATCGTCACTTGAACTAAAGCGATAACAGGAGAAAGGGCATCAAACGGTGAGAAGGAACATCAGTAAATTTCATGATTCACTAGTTAGTCATTTCAGAAAATCTGAGACCTAAGTAAATCTGGACTACAGGCTTTCATTTACCTACCCTTGGGCTCGGGAAATATCGATATTCTCAGATAAATAAACATAACTTCCGGGCCTGCGCAAAGAACAGCAAACGAAATCGGGTCACGAGGACTTCAATTCAACAAAGCCTGACCGACTTATCGAATTCCTTACGAAATCCAAAAAGATTTGTATAGAATTCTGTAATCTTTGTTTAACAATATTCTCCAAGACGTTTGAAATTCACTCATTACAAGAAGAACACAGATCTGATTTCTCCCTGTTTTCGAAGGTTACTGCAATAAACCCCCTGAAACTTAAAAATAAAAGAATATTAATATCAAAGGAGTGGCCTTTCAACTGATAAAGTCACATTCGAGAGGAAATTATTTCGTTTGCTTTTACAGACAGCCATTAAAATTTGATACAACGTGATATTTCACATGTTACATGTTTAAGTAGTTATGAAATTTTAAGGTGAAGTGAAACACGTCGAGGAACATGCTCGACGACGATAAAGAAGATTTTTCTAAATGCCTACGTTACCGACGTTCGTTTTTATATTCACAGCTATGTCGAATTATATTCGACATTGTACAAAATGGATGCATACTCCACCTGTCGTTTTCGTACAATAAATATCAAGAAATTAAAGTAAAACTCCCGAAATCCTCTGGATTCATGCTTTCTGGGGCCCTAATTGACTGCAGAGGGACCCCCTGCGCCATCTGTGATTTCCAGGTGAATTAAATTTTCACTACGAGACCTCGTATTCCCATCGTTTTGGCATAGAAGCGCATACAACACTTTTTTTTGCCTTTATCCCGTTCAAATACGAGTTTACCGATTACCAGAGTGTTCTAAAATGTCGTAAAATTGTCCTGACCCTTTCGTTTCTCATATCAGAGCCTTCGATAATTGTATATTGATCGAAATATGAAAGTTCGACGCCATTTTGATTTTGGTCTGGGCTGAGTTAAAAAATTAAGAAAAAATCGAAATTTTCAATGTGTCAGAACAATTCTTAGATGATCAGGAGTGATGTGTCAAAGTTTCGGACAGTTTGGTCCAATACCCTTAAAGAAAAGTGTTGTATTTGAATTGACTGATTTGAAAGGGGTTTCACTTCACCTTAAGCATTTATCAAATGATTATTTCAGTCCACAAATCCATTGGTCCATATCATCAGGTATTCAGGTCTTAAGCTTTATATGTGAAATACTTGCTCGTATCATTTCCCTTCTTAAACGCTGTCTTGCTAGACGTTATTGGAACAAGAGTAAAAAATACTTCTATCTTGTTTGAGCCTACGCGCAAGCGAGACACTTTCCTCGACATTTTTCCCCAGAGATGAGAAGCAGATGGTGTTTTCATGCGCGTGCACGCCAGTTCTAATTGCCGGCGGTTGTTATCTAATTAATTCATAAGCGACGTCGGCCATACTGACATTGTGCCGCGCGAGCGCATCGGTTCGCGGCTCTCGCAATTACTCGCGAGTGTTGCGGCTGCTGGGACGGAAGACGATGGTATTTCTCTATCATGATAAGTCTTTCTACCTTCACTTAAATCTGCTTCGCGTAATTTACCTGGAACAAAGACTCGAAACTCACTTTTTACCTGGTGAGCTTGCCTACATCTCTCGTTAGTTTCCCACCGGTTATTGGAGTCACTGCACGGAACTATTTGAAACTTTGATAAGTGAATATCTGGATCAGGAAGACTGATTGATAATTAAAGGAACAATCGTTGAGTAATTATCCAAGACAATGTATCTTTAAAGCGATCACTTTTTGAACTCCCTCATTATCCGAAACTTTGATAAGTGAATATCTGGATCAGGAAGATTAATTGATAATTAAAGGAACAATCGTTGAATAATCATCCAAGACAATGTGTCTTTAAAGTGATCACTTTTTGAACTACCTCATTATCCGGAACTTTGATAAGTGAATATCTGGATCAGGAAGATTAATTTGGTAATTAAAGGAACAATCGTTGAATAATCATCCAAGACAATGTGTCTTTAAAGTAATCACTTTTTGAACTACCTCATTATCCGGAATTTTGATAAGTGAATATCTGGATCAGGAAGACAACTAAAGGAATAATCGTTGAATAATCATCCAAGACAATGTGTCTTTAAAGTGATCACATTTTTAACTACCTCATTATCTGGAATTTTGATAAGTGAATATTTGGATCAAGAAGACTGATTGATAACTAAAGGAACAATCGTTGAGTAATCATCCAAGACAATATGCCTTTAAAGTGACCACATTTTGAAGTACCTCATTATCCGGAACTTTGATAAGTGAATATCTGGATCAGGAAGACAACTAAAGGAATAATCGTTGAATAATCATCCAAGACAATGTATCTTTAAAGTGATCACTTTTTGAAGTACCTCATTATCTGGAACTTTGACAAGTGAATATCTGGATCAGGAACACTAATTGATAATCGAAGGAACAATCGTTGAATAATCATCCAAGACAATGTGTCTTTAAAGTGACCACTTTTTAAACTACCTCATTATCCGGAACTTTGCTATATACATATCTGGGGTACTTCCTAAGTGGTAATGAAATCACAAAGAAACTTTTCTCGGTTAGAGTCGCATGTCATGGGAAGAAGAAAATTTGTTCTCTGTGAGATGTCAATCGATTCGATTCCTCTGACGCTCATATTCATGTATAAAAGTTTGAGAGTTCTTTTCAGTGCAGAAATAGGGAGAAACTAAGATGTCGGTAAACTCAAGAGGTAAAAAGATTTCTAATCGCCTTAGCTGGTCGTTAATCGTTAGCGGGAACTCCATTGCGTATCCAGGGAAATTGGATGATTGCGATCTTCGATCCATAATTCAACTACAACTGGTCACGTAGGCATTGCCCTCGGAAGATTTTCAAAACCGATGCAAAATTTATTCGACAGATTTTCGTGCTTAGTTTTGTATTCATTATGAGGTGATCCAATGTGTAGAATATAGCAACTAAAATTAAAAAAATATATACGGAAAGGTTGTGCCTTTTAATCCAATTAACCTGGGCAGTTTGAAAAATCGTGAATGCTGACTTTAGGTTTTATTCCGAAAAAAGTTTCAGCATCTTTTACATTCGAATTTTTTTAATTGTTATTCAGAAAGATGCCAGCTTTCGAACAAATGTTCATTCTTGATTGACGGATAATAATTTTAGAAGGTATAAAATACTTTTGAAACTCGGTGGACCGAAGGCTTCACTATAATTCAAACCGGTGGAATTTCGCAAATTTAAACGATTTTTAAAATTTTATTTTTTTATCGCGTATGGGTAGTTATTCTTAAATTGGTATGGCATTTATTTTTCTGCTTCAGTTATATGAACAATAATCCACGAGTTTATAACTAACGCGTTTTCGTTTCATCAAAATGCATAAATAATTTAGTAGTATGATCTCCATTACGAAAAGTTAAAATTGAAGGATTTTGGATATTTTGGAGTAGTTAGATAATTTCTGGAAAATTTTGTATTTGTTCATATCATTTCGAACAGATCTTATCTCAGGGTCAATATGATTTACATATTCATTGGAATGAGACTCGATTGATTCCAATTTACATTATATCCGTATTCTTTAAAATGTTCTATGTAATTATCCACTTTGATCTAAAGTAACCCAATACTTAAATAAATATTTTTTCCCGGGAACTTTTCACCGACGAGCTTCTGGCACGTCTTATCGTCAAATCATTTTACAAATACAATAGCAAGGGCTACTGTACGAGATGACGACAAGACTTTTAAATTACTAAAATACACCTGTCAGCCGTCAAAATAAACGTATTAGTGAAATATAGGAAACAGTCAAAGGAAATAACTGGTTTGCTAAATGTTTGTCATGAAACTACTCCAGTTTATCTTACGTGATAAATTGGAATTCTGGAGTTTTCGTTCACTTGTTTAAAAGTATAAACGTGGAATTATTGTTTTCTACTTACATTTCCCAGTTTATCGCAAAAGTTCCCAACTGTTACGATATTTCAGACTACAATTGAAAATACCGTTACCGAAAGTACCCAGCTTATTTTTTAAGTAAAGAAATTGCAGCGTAACAAAAAAAATTCTACTTGTGCGCGTGTGAATACTTCGAATACTCTTATTATTTTTGTACGAAATGACGACAAGATTTTTACATTACTAAAATACACGTGTCAGTCGTCAAAATAAACATGTTAGTGAAATATAGGAAACAGTCGAAAAAAATAACTGGTTTGCTAAATGTTTATCATGAAACTACTCCAGTTTGTCTTACCTGATAACGTTGGAATTCTGGAGTTTTCGTTAACTTGTTTAAAAGTATAAACGTGGAATTATTATTTTCTACTTAAATTTCCCAGTTTATCGCAAAAATTCCCAACTGTTACGATATTTTAGTTTACAATTGAAAATACCGTTACCGAAAGTACCCACCTTATTTTTAAAGTAAAGAATTTGCAGCGTAACAAAAAAAATTCTACTTGTGAGCGTATCAATACCTTGAATACTCTTATTATTTTTGTACGAAAGGACGACAAGACTTTTACATTACTAAAATGCACATGTTAGTGAAATATAGGAAACAGTCGAAGAAAATACCTGGTTTGCTAAATGTTTGTCATGAAACTACTCCAGTTTATCTTACCTGATAACATTTGAATTCTGGAGTTTTCATTCACTTGTTTAAAAGTATAAACGTGGAATTATTGTTTTCTACTTACATTTCCCAGTTTATCGCAAAAATTGCCAACAGTCAGGAATTTTCAGTCTACAATTGAAAATACCGTTACCGAAAGTACCCAGCTTATTTTTGAAGTAAAGAATTTGCAGCGAAAGAAAAAAAAATTCTACTTGTCGTGAGTGCGTCAATACTTCGAATGCTCTTATTACTTTTGTGCAAATGACATGAGTGGTGCAGCGAGGGAAAAAACAAATTGAGACGTAAATACCTGCTCCAGCGTTTCACTTTAAAAAGCAGCGTAGTTAGGTTCCTCGGACTCGTTACATATCGATCCCACCGCGGCAATTCGAGAAAACGATTTCCTCCGTTGACTCATACTGCACAAAAAGCATAAAGTAAGTCGGCTTCTTTCATCCTACCCAGCCGTTCTCGCATTTACCACGAATCAGTTCTTAATTGTTGCATCTATTGTGCGTCTGAAAATGACAGAGAATCGGAAATATTAGTCTCCACAAAAAAAGAAACAAAGCAATGCGTTACATAACTTTGAACAACCTCACAGTGAAAGGGTGTCCTCTTAAAATTCCTCTTATATTTTTAAATAACTATTGCGGTTGTGCAGTTTACTAAATCTTCGTGGCACGTAAAGCACATAATTCCTGTTTAACATTTCTGCAAATTTCTCTATATAAGGAATAAGATAAAATCAGTGGTAATTTCTTTTTGTTTGTCCAGAACTTTATTTTTGAGTGTTATGCTTACCGATATAGTGCACAATGCTGTTTATATCGTCTTCGTATATCGAAGAGCTAGTAAGGGCAACATTCAACTTTATAATATTGAGGCTAAGAGATATCATTGTATGTACTTGTATATTACTTGATCCGAGTGCGGAACTGCTCGCTCGTTATGAATTATCATTACTCGCCCTGATTTCAGCCTACTTACTACTTTATTCAAGATATGCCGACAAAAAGCTTGCAACCTATTGATAAGGGGTTATTAGTTATCGAAACAGCCAATTAAAATGCTTGTAAACGGTCGATAACGAGTTATTAGCCACCGAAGCAATTAATTCGTCACATTTGGATAGTACGTCATAAAATGACGGAAGAACTCTCAGCTTCAATTACAGGATACCTTATCTACGAGTACGGGATTTTGTAGGACCTTCATATCATCTAGGGGCGATTAGAGCACTATGGAATAAAAAAGTTTCAATTCGCGATAAGTTTAAAAGTATAATCTTTAGAAGAATGGGACTTAGTGCATGTTGCTAAATAGACTTTTTTTACTAAGTAGTAAAGGACTCTTTGTTTGTTCAATATCGTCGAATCTTCTTATAAGTTGAGATATTTATAAGCAATGAAACTGTTTCACTTTGCTTCCCTCATGGGGTGAAAATGCAACAATAGGAGCGATCCAATGAAATAAACGTAGTTTCATATTTAATATTATTTAACAAGTTAAAATGATTAACGTAACTTACGCTCTTCGAACAAACGAAAATTGAGCTCAATCTGGTTTATAAAAAGACATTACTTCATTAGAAAATTGGCATCCCTGACATTGTCGTTGGTCAGTCATGACTTTGTCAAGAGGCTCATTGAATTTATAGATCAGGGTTTTTATCTGTGCAAATGCCACATATCCACTTTTTGCATTTCTTACTAATGCACAGCTCTCAACATACCAATTAAAACTACCAATGTCTGTTCATCTTTTTCGATTTCGAACCACTTCTATTACTCTACATGGTAGTTTAAATTTGGCAGATCGCAAAACACGTGGATCACAGAGGAACATTGTTTAACCGTACTCCACATGATATCTCGTAACGTTTAACGTCATATTTGCAAAATCCTTAAATTAAATCATTAAATAAAGAGATCGCCTAAATTTCGGGCATTTCCAGCGATATGAGCATGACTCGAATACCCGAAAAAGGTATTTGTTATTAAAAACACAATTCATGAAAAAAAGTTTACTTTGGAATGTCATAGCACCATGTATATCTAATAGTCGTCAGTGTTGCAACTGAAGTTGAAGACTCTAAGAAGGAAAAATTATTATCTAGTGCACTCTTCAATGGTAGGAATTTTTAAATATTCACACAGTCAAGAATAATGCAAATGTTTCACTATGCCCTAATCTTTTCTACTTCAATGTGGGAATACACATATTCACATATATATACACATATTGTTTAGCTGAAAAATCTTCTCAAACTACCTTTTTTTTTAATTTTATCTCGGTTTATTTATTAATTTTAATTGGTCGAGTCGTCGCCATTTTAATGCACGTTCAGATGCTTCTTGTCCGCAATCTTACGAAACTACATTTCCTGCAACATGTTGCAAGATGCCTCTTTGTCAAATGCTTCTTTATATAATTCCCTGACGCCTTTTTTTTACGCAGAAAATTGAACGAATGCCACGCCGACAGATCGCTATTGTGCTCGAAATTGGCAGTCAGGTAGTCGTGCCATCATTTTAGCTTTTGGATAATATTCACCGACAAAGTCGTACCCCACTGAACACCAAACCTAACAGTTACGTAACATAGAGCTAACAGATTACATAACATTTGTTAGTATCACATCTATATAAATGTAGCATAACTTTGTTACTCTCATCTTACATTACGTTACTGTCCTGAGATTACTGTGTATATGCAGCACATATTTGTAACAAAACAGAACTACATTGATGCTAACTGTCATTTATTTTTTTACATCATCATCGTCATTGTCATAATTGATCGTCAAATGTCATCAGATTAATATATGTCATATTTTGTTTACTACTCGTATGAAAAAAATGTACCTTAAATTCATACGCGCATATACATTATCGGTCATTGTTTACTAGTCGAATGAAATCCTAATCGTCTTTAAGTAAAATCAGATAGTTTATCATTACATAATTTCATTGAACGTCTGATTTGTCATTTAATATCTAACTGTTGTCAAGTACCAAAAAATAATTAAAAATAAAAAATGATATAATTTTGGATAAAATTTCGTGGTCTTTTTTATTAAATGTATGAGAAATTAATATTATTTTAAAGTAACGGAAATGACAACATTAATATAACGTTAATATAACATGTTACATAACATAAGTGGGGAGTAATAATTAACATTTAACTTCCATGATACTTTTATGCTATATAACATGTTAGTTTCGTAAAACGTAACATTTACTCAACAATTATATAGTAGTGTTCACTGGGACACTGAAAAGAAAAAAAATGGAAGGAAATTCACATACATTTTTCCCCCCTACATAACGGAAGTTTTACATAAAAATCCGTAAAATGGAAAAATGACAAATTAGAAGATGTATAAATGCACGTGGCTGTCATGTTCAGTTATAATAGATTAGTGTACATTAACGATTTAATTTATTAGGACTAAGTTAACGGGAACGATTTGACGTAGTGCATTGCAATCAGACCAGCATTGGTTCTAAGATTACGATTTATCATCTGGCACCATAAAGAGTTTTATAGTAACCTCCAAATGTATTGTTTAAATCAGGGATAATTTGACGTTCAGTCATATAAACGAGACATAACCTCTTTACGCGTATCGCGGCATGATACGAGAGAAAATAAATGCCCGACGCTGCGAGTCGGCGTTCCCAGTTTCCCGGGAGATTTAAAACTCGCCAACTCCCGCACCGTGATTATCTCTAATCAGTCGTAGCCTTTGAGTTTTCGGATCTTTAGGAAATGGGGTTCATTCCTCGACATGACCGGGACGGGAATAATGTGATCCAGAGGGCCGTGACCGAATACAATGGCAGGGACGGCATGACAAGTGCCTCCGTTTATTATTAGTTCGCCTTGCATCCGCCGCGACTGACGGCGTGGCTGCTGCGCCGTCGGTAAAGGCGGAAAGAAAAAAAAGAGCACGCCTAACGACCGCCACCGAGACGGAGCAAGATGGAACGTAGTTACGGCCCACAGCCCGATGAAAACATGAAGCGGTTTACGTGGGGGTGACGCGTCTCGCAAAAGGAAGGCTATTTCCATTTCTCGTATAAATCTCCCAAACTGCGTACATCGGCAAGCTTTACTTTCGTTTAGAAGTAATATATCACGCATACAAGTATTGCGCTCGAATCGTTGATCCCTAATATTTAATCCTGCGAATATCAGGGGGAAAAGGAAAGAGACAACAGCTGGCACTTTCCGTTTCCGTCCCAAGCGCTCAGTGTTTTTCCGTATTTCCATCCGACGCTTCATAGCGAGAACATTCTAACAGCCAATGGAAAGAACGCCATATTACCCGCGTACCCCTTGGGGTTGGCGACCGGCTTCCATTTTGAAACGCTCAATACTTGATCTCTTCACCTTCGGGTTATTGCTCCGAATGGATTTGTCCAACTGGACGAATCCAGAATCAATCGGCCGTAATTCCTCTCGGCGACATATTTGGGGGGTAAATTAGAATCGAAGAAAGGAATCGGGGGCGAAGGGGCACGCGTCCGATCGGGAAACATTGACCCACGATGCCGTGACCGGGCACGATGACAGGGCAGCGCGTCAAGTGCCCTTAGTTCGGGACGCGCTCGCTGCGGCGGTGGGCGCGCGAACTACCGTCGTTCCCGTCGGTAAGGTAGGGGTCGACAGGCCTCTCGAGAGAGCGCGCGGCACCGGGCGCGGCGGAGGCGCGAGCGAGACGGAACTTGCCGGCGGGCCGGCCGGGAGGAGAAAAGAAGCGAAAGGAGCGCGATGATTGGCGCGATCGGCAGTGGCAGGAGGCCGGGGGCGCGATGGGCGTCGGGGCGGTCGGCGCGCCTTGGCAGTCGCGTCGGTCGGCTCGTCGTCGTCAGCTCGTGGCGAGAGTCCGCGCGTGTCCGCGCGTGCCAGCGCAGGTGCGCGATATTCGCGCGAGTTGCGGGAGCCCGGGTCGCGGCTGAGACCGTAGGGGGCCGCGGCGTGGCGGCGGGACCCATGGGCTCGCGATGCCGGGGTCGGCGGTCCACTGAGGAGACCGGAGCCGCTCTCGAGACGGCGTCCTCGAGAAAGATGGCAGCGGACTTCGACGACGCTCGCTCCTAAAGGCGGCCCTACCTCGACTCGGCCCTCCCTCCGGGGACCCTCGCAGGCCGATTTCGAAACGCCCGGAGCGCGCACAGCTGCCGAGACTCCGCGGCGCGCCGTATTAATAGAAGCCCTCTCTCCGCCGCCCGCTCGCTCTCCTAACCTCCTTACGGGGTGCGCTTCCTCGACGCGGCGCCCAACGCGGGACCCACCAGGATGTCGCGCGTCTCGCTCAACAAGTCACAGTACAGCCAGTACGGCTCGAGGCGGGTCCGGAAGATCAGCACGGTGCGTGTTTCTCCCGATCCTCTCCTCCCGGCCGCTAATCGCCCGGGTGGCGTGGACACGTGACTCAGCCTTGACAGCCGTTTGCCGTGGCCGAGCGCATTCGCGCGCATCAAGGCGCATCGAGGCGGGCTCGCTGACTTTCCCCGCGTGTTTACGCGGCCTAACCTCCCGATGCGCGAGCGATCGGAGCGCTCCGACTTCTCCTTCTCCCACCTTTATCCTTCCACGAGCTTTCCGCCCTTTGTCTCCATTTGCCCCCGGATTTGGGAAACTCCTCTTGCTTCGTCAATTTATCCTGGCCATTTGAACGTCTTTTAAAATCCATTAAGGGGATATTAAAGGGTCATTCAATGTATCTAAATCGCCTAAATATTGATAAACCTTTTCTCCTAACTGAGTTCGCCGAATCATTCGAAGCCCCAGGACGTGATTATAAAGGCCCTAAGGAAGAACCCGATGCTCGTGGAATTTCACTGTTTCACAAAAGAAAAAAAATGTGATCTTGGTTCTAGCCTAGGCTAAATAACCAAAGATTTTCCTTGATAAATGAAATTTCACGAAGATCGCGCTCTTCCTTAGGGCCTCCATGTTCTCGCGATGAAGTTTTTCGAATGACTGGGTGCGTCAAGTTTGTAGAAAGGTTTTATAAATATTTTGACTTTTTGGTATGTATATGCGACACTTTCGTGTCACCCCTCAATCGTCTAACGGGGTGATTATTTTTCTTCTCCTTTCGTTTTCCATCCCGCGGTTAATTTTAACGTTTGGGTACCACGTCATCAGGAAACTCGGTGGAGTTTCGCGCCAAATACATTTAAAAGCCTGCGCGAACGGCGCGGAGCAACGCGAAAATTCGACGCGTCAATTCGATAAATATTTATTTCTCAATTGGGAGAACATATATCTTGGATAATGTATGTACCGTGGAACGAGGAAGCGCGGTCGAGGCGACTCTTATCTTCGAGGTATCGCGGAATTTTTTTTTCACTCGTGGGTGTTTCCGCGATCGCGGAACACTGCGCTCGGCTTAGTCTAATCGCTTGACTTTTTCACGGCCATTGGACGGATAATAAAAAATCGAACATCCGGTTGGTAGTCTTGGGTGACGAGTCGACCTCTACAAGGGCGTATATGGTAGCCTAATGTGCTCGAAACGAGGCGCAAATTTTCTTGTCCTCGTTTTGGAAACGGCGCAATAGCTCTTTTGGGACGAGTCGACCTTTTGCGAAGGCTTTTTTCTCCCTCGACTTCGCGAGATCTGGACGAGTGGAGTATCTTTTTTATCCGTATTTTAAGGTGAAGTGAAACCCCCGTCAAATCAGTCGATTCGAATACAACACTTTGTTTTAAGGGTATTAGACCAAACCGTCCGAAACTTTGACACATCACTCCTGATCATCTAAGAGTTGTCCTGACACATTCAACATTTGGATTTTTTTTTTTAATTTTTTAACTCAGCCCAGGCCAGAACCAAAATGGCGTCGAGCTCTCATATTTCGATCAATATACAATTATCGAAGGCTCTGATATGAGAATCGAAAGGGTCAGGACAATTTTACGACAATTTAGAACACTCTGGTAATCGATAAATTCGCATTTGAACGGGATAAAGGCAAAAAAAGTGTTGTATGCGCTTCTATGCCAAAACGATGGTAATACGAGGTCTCGGAGTGAAAATTTAATTGACCTAAAAATCACAGATGGCGCAGGGGGTCCCTCTGCAGTCAATTAGGGCCCCAGAAAACATGAATCCAGAGGATTTCTGAAGTTTTACTTCAATTTCTTTATAAATAATATACGAAAACGACAGGTGGAGTATGCCATTTGGTATAATACCCAATATAATTCGATACAGCTGTCAATATAAAAACGAACGCCGGCAACGTAGGCATTTAGAAAAATCTTTATCAACGTCGATCAAGTTCCTCGACGTGTTTCACTTCACCTTAAGGGTTATACGGCTTGGGGATATTTATACACGCATACAACGATATACCCAGAGCACAGCCTGGCTTTTAGACCAACGTTCCCTAAACCGGATTTTTCGAGAAATTTTCAAAGTAGAGCCTGGAATTCGACCTTAACGGTTCGTGTACGGTATTAATTATAGTACTACGTATCTCGAAGTTGTGGGCGACTCTCACTTTGTACGAACCTTCATTGAAGTCTTCGATTTTTCTCTGATTTTATTTGTCTTGCATTTCTCCGTTTTCTTGAATTTTTTTTTTTTTTTAAGGGATACCATTGCTGCATGATTGGAGTTCTGTTTAAAATCAGCTTGTAGATCGGTTTGTAAAAAAGTGGAAAATATTCAATGAGGTTTCCGGTTATTCCCGGGTAGTCTGGCATCGAACTCGTTTAATCGATAGGACAAAGAAGTGTTTGCAGGGAAAAGAATGAAAAATGAAATGGTGCCTGGTACTAGTTTCCACAGCCGGGGGTATAGGCTTTCTTTTGTCCTTTCTCTGGTAAACAAGAAAAAAAAAGTAATATAATTTGGGTCATTAACGTTAGTCCGTAGGCTTCGTCGTCGATTTCCTCGTAATCGTCGAACTGAAACGTATTGGGTCGAGGTATTTCTTGAATGATCTTATATTTCGACTAGAAAAAATAAGAGTACTTAAGGTGAAGTGAAACACGTCGAGGAACTTGATCGACGTCGATAAAGATTTTTCTAAATGCCTACGTTGCCGGCGTTCGCTTTTATATTGACAGATGTATCGAATTATATTGGGTATTATACCAAATGGCATACTCCACCTGTCGTTTTCGTATATTAATTATAAAGAAATTGAAGTAAAACTTCAGAAATCCTCTGGATTCATGTTTTCTGGGGCCCTAATTGACTGCAGAGGGACCTCCTGCGCCATCTGTGATTTCCAGAACAATTAAATTTTCACTCCGAGACCTCGTATTACCATCGTTTTGGCATAGAAGCGCATTCAACACTTTGTCTGCCTTTATCCCGTTCAAATGCGAGTTTATCGATTACCAGAGTGTTTTAAATTGTTGTAAAATTGTCCTGACCGTTTCGTTTCTCATATCGGAGCCTTCGATAATTGTATATTGATCGAAATATGAGAGCTCGACGCCAGTTTGGTTCTGGTCTGGGCCTTAAAAAAAAAGTGTTGTATTCGTATCGACTGATTTGAAGGAGGTTTCACTTCACCTTAAAAGCAAAAATCAAATATCAGATCAGGGATTGGATCAGGCTCTGGAGCTAATTTAATATTGGGGATTCTTGTCTTCTAAAGAGTTGGGCACCGTTGAAGGTGAAGTTGGGATTTACACCGAGGAAAACTGTCAATAACAAATTAAATTACGTTTGCGCAAATGTGATAACTGTTTTTTATTTTATTTTATTAAATCGTGTTAAGATCAGGATTTCAATCAATATCTTTGAGGGCTCCTGGGTTACAATCGCTTGATAATAAGGCGCGCCCAACACTTTCCCTTAATCCAACGTGATTTAAGATGATATGAAAGTGTACATATATATATACACACACCCCCCAAAACGTCAAAATGTTTATAAAACTATTCTCTAAACAGAGTGCACAGAATAATTTGAAACTTCAGCAGGTGAACATGGAGGCGCTAAGGAAGAACGCGACGCACGTGAAATTTCATTTTTCAAAGAAAAATTTTGTATGTCCCAGACTAGAACCAAGGGCACATATTTTTGTTCGAAAAATGAAGTTTCATGAGCGTCGCGTTCTTCCTTAGGGCCTCCATAATCACGCGTTAAAGTTTCCAACGATTCAGTTTACCCAGTTTGAAGGAAATTATAAATATTTTGACGCTCTATATATACCCCTTTTATATTACCTTAAAACAACGAAATGCAAAAACAAAATATCACAAAGTAAAGGATAAATGACCCCATCAAGATCACCCTATAAACAGGAAAGTACCAGCTCCAGAAGAACGGAAATATCTTTCTCCACTTTCCTTGTTTCGAAGACCGGTACTACGTCGCTTTGTGTCGTAGGGTTCGGATCAGAGAATAATGCACATATTAGTTAAAAGAAAAACTTGGGAAGTAGTAAAATCATCCCAGAAGGAATTACAAAAAGTTGACGTACTACACGTCCTACGAACTTTTGATTCCGAAAATTTCCTGTACATATTCTATAAAAATGCGTGAAGACCTCATTAATGGGGGATTGATATCATTTATGGGGGATTGAATGATGAGTGAATCAACTCATTGAATCATCAATAGGGGATTGAACATATATTGAGGGTTCGTCTGATACCTTTTTTTTTTTACGAATGTTTGATTTCGGTAACTGCTGATATTTCGACATGCTAAGTTTGCATAGAAATCTTTGCATGCAGCTCCCTCCAACGTTAAATGTGCCCACTAACTAGGCTGGACCTCGTTTATCCACCTGGTTAGAAACGAGGCCGACGTTAACTCGTATCAAGACGCTAAGCTTGGTTGGAGACGCACTCGAAAGATGCAAAGTTACAAACGTAGAATACGTGAGTGCGTTCTTTGCACCCATGTCACTCCTAACGCAACCAAGGTTGGGTGGGCATAACACGTCATGTAATATACGTGACTTTCTACACGTATATTACAACGTATAATACGTTTCTACTTTTCTATGTGAGTGCGAAGTTCTATTTATAAATAGAAAGTAATAAATCCAATTAGGAATTTGGTATTAAACTGGGTTAAGTTAAAAGGATTTTGAACGCAAGCGCCAAATTAATTATTCCTTCACTATTTTTACGTATTTACATGTGCGCTAAGAGACGTTTATAACCTAGCGGATACATATATTGTGGATCTGCGGCATCCGCCATATTGGAAACGTAAAATTTCATACAATTTTGAACGCAAGCGCCAAATTAATTATTCCATAAAAAATATATTACGTGTTAGCTTATGTGCTAAAACACGTTCAGAACCTAGCGGATGCCGTGCATCGCACATCTGCGGCATCCGCCATGTTGGAAACGTAATTTGCTGGTTTTCTACGATTTTCTACGGTAAACTGCGTGGTTCACATAATGTAGTCAGAAAGCTCGAAAAAGGGGAAATTACCCAACCCTGAACGCAACCATAAACGGGGCCAGCCTCGGTTAACGAAACAAGGCCGAACTCGCCCGAGCCCGAGTCCCGCCCGGTTAGGCGGAGAGTGACAGTCGAGATCAGCTGATCGACGCCGACCTTCGATTCCGGCCCAGTCATCGCCGGTTGCTCCAATCAATTCCCATTGCGACAAGGTCATTAAGCGGCCCCGCGGTCAAATGACAAGCTTGATTTCTCCGGGTGTCCATTTCGTCGAGATCCGAAGGATTTCGACGGATTTCGACGGTTTCGACGCCTCACGGATGCTTTGAACGCCGGCTAACCTCGCACAGTTACCGCCGGGAAAACACTTTCTATTTGTAGGGACGACCGGCGTGAGTCGGGAACAAGGAGCCGCGTTGTTCGAGTTTCCTCGCCGGACGAACTCGGATGTTATAAGACTGACCTTTCCGACGGATTTACCGTTTCCTGCGAGAAACTTCCAACCGATGCGCACCGATCTGCCTCGCCATTGCTTCTCTACGTGCAAAGTGTTTATAGCGCCTTGTTACTGGATAATTGCTTGCTAGAAATTTGCAAACTGCCTGCAACCTGTGACTTAGTGCGTTGGATAGGATGGACCTTGTGTCGCAGTGCTCGAAGTGTGTTATTGCTTATGGATATACCGTCTCAGTTGCTTTTCTTGGTAGAGACGTTGCGAATCATCAAGAGGCTTTCGATGAGGAAAATTGTTAAATTGGTTCTAGGTAGTACTTCTGTATTAGGAGGCTGTCGTGTAATGCGTATTAATGTTAATCGATGCATTAGACGATAAAATATGTAATTTGCATTTACGCTAGGTCAAACTGCGCATAGTTGCAAGGAAATTACTTGTGCCATGAGGACGTTATCTGGCAGTAGTTTGTTAATGTTCTATACCGATGAATGTGTAACTCGTTCGAGCTTGAGATTTGACATTGTTTCGCACACACCTGCCTTGGCAACGTTCCAAACAAAGCATGCATTTAAATTATGAAGACCACAACGGTACAAAGAAAGCAATCCGTTGCTGCTTTTGTCTCTTGTTTGTGCAGATGGAGTCCGAAGATAATCTTTTATTTTCTATATTTATGTATAATTGCACAGTGGCGACAGGAATACTTTTCTATCTGATATATTTGAGATATCATTTTCATGACTCAAGATTTTACGTAATTTCCTCCAAGGTTGTATTGACTATTTCCCGGCAAGACGTTTGCTCTAATAATTATGACCTCCTCATAGCGAGGAAATGGTTTCCTTTGAAAAATCTAAACATTGGCCCGACGTCAATGCTGTGGTTGAAGTTAAATTTGCTGTGAAGTTGACGTTGATACAAAGCGAGCACAATGCCAAAATTACGTGTGGTATGGATGGATGTGTTCCGAGCACTTTACATGACTTTAACAAAGACGTACATCAAACTCGTAATTTAGCTGTAGCTCTTTAAGATTGCTTTTATTCCATGTAAAATGCCATTAAAAATAAGACTGGTAGTATGTTAGCAATGTCACTTTGAAAGGTTATAGTTTACGTTTATTGTGTGAGTCAAGCTTCCCTCATTAAAATTGCGTATGCAATACGTGTAAAAAGGACATTTTCTATGAACTATCATAGCCGGTTTCCCTGTATATGCAAATATGGCAAAGCATTGAGTAAAGTATTAACTTAACCTTATTGAACGGTGCTTTCTAAATTGTCACCCTCGTATCCATACATAGAAGTTTTCCAATCAGGGCTTGAATCGTTTATGCGTATCGCAACAAGTTTTTTTTTTCCTTGTAATACTATTCAAGGTGAACTACCGGTTACTAGAAGAAGAATATGGAAATCTAAGATGAGACAAGGTGCATTCGGCACATTACTAAGCAATATTGCTTTGCCCGAAGAGAATAACAAAATGAATTTAATTTGTGGTAATTTTTCTATTACACTTGAGTACAATTCTTAATAATATAGTGCTTTGACTTGTATCTAAGTTATTATTTCTTATCGTCCATTGGGGTGTATGTTTAAGCGTTTCAAACATCGTCCTTTTTTTCCTTCCCAATTCCAAGCATCAATCAAATAATTTCTTTGCATGGATTATATAGTATTAAATATTATGAATGTGTGTTAATAGACGACTAATTATTATAATAATATTTACAGACGGAGAGTGAGTACTCGGTGGAGGAGCAGGCACGATTGACGAACACCGATGGAGGACCCGAAGAGACTTCACCGGAAGATGAGGCAGGATCGCTCTGTGAATATCATGATATACCACCACCACCTGATGGTGGTTACGGTTGGGTGGTGGTATTTGCATCATTCATGTGTAACATGATAGTGGATGGTATTGCCTATACCTTTGGTGTCTTCCTCGGAGAGTTTGTCAAGTATTTTGGGGAGGGAAAAGGCAAGACTGCTTGGGTTGGATCTCTTCTCTCTGGCATGTACCTAAGTGCTGGTAAGAATCATATATATGATTTATATAGTTCATTGAACAATTAAGTGGATTTCATTTTAACGTAACAATCAATGTCTAGGTCCTGTCGTCAGTGCACTGACAAACAAATATGGTTGTCGAGCGGTGTGTATGGCTGGCAGTTTCATTGGAGCGGCGGCATTTGTACTTTCAACCTTATCCACCTCTGTAAATATGCTAATGTTGACTTACGGTGTCATGGGAGGTAAATATTCGAAGGAAAATAGTTAAACTACTTTCATCTTACGATTTTATAATACTTTATTTACAATCTTATTTCCCGTTAATAACATAACATAAGAAACAAATGGTTCTGAGAGTTATTCTTATGTGAAATGTTACAGGTATAGGGTTTGGTTTAATATACCTACCAGCTGTGGTATGTGTAGGGTATTATTTCGAAACCAAAAGATCGTTGGCTACGGGCATAGCCGTTTGTGGTTCGGGTTTTGGTACTTTCGCATTTGCGCCCTTAGCCACGATACTATTAGAAGCATACAGTTGGAAAGGAGCAAATCTGATTCTAGCCGGCCTTATTCTTAATTGTGCGGTGAGTAACCAATCGATTGACTACAAGTCGTTGCGTTCGACTAGCGTACTTGAATATTTATTGAGTGACAAAACGTATTAAGCTATTTGTTGTAAGAATATTACAAAGCCAATTAATGTGATATGAAATGGAGCCTATATATACCTGAGAAGTCAAATCGTTGGGGAAAGTATTTACCGAATTGGGTGTACCTATTCGTTTCAAATTTTACTACGTGAACATGGAGGCCCTAAAGTAGGTCCTGAAACTCGAGAAACTTCATTTTTCATCAAAACTTTATTTATCATGAACTAAAACCAACATGGCGTGGTTCGTGCACGTTTTCGATATTTTACGCCTGGAGGCTTACAATTGAAAATGAAGAGTTTTGGGACCTAACTTGAATAATTTAGAATACCGTAGAAATGGAATATTACAGAGTCAGATGGGAAAATATGGTATGCTGGCTTGTCCCGTGGCTAATACGTGTTTTTAGAGCAAAAATTTAGTTGCAGCTAAACGTCACAGATGGCGACGTTGCCCCTTAACAGTCGTTAGAATAATGAATTCACGGGATTTCGACAGTTTTACGTCGATCTTTTTATCATTACTTTACCGAAATGACGTATGGAACGCTTCAGTTCGTATAATTCTCAACGTACACTGTAAAAGACTTCAATATAAATATAAATGTCGGTAACGTGACGCGTCAGCTTATATTACCACTTAAGTATTCGGAATGGCATTGCTATAAAAAAGGGTATTGGTGAATATTATTTTATCGGCATAGATTAAATTTCTCAGCGCCTTTCATATCATCTTAATCACGTACATGTGGACACAAGAGGGAGGACATGTCCATTATTTTACGTTGAATTTCATATCGCTAGACTGGGCATACTTTTTTGATCAGAAAAATGTTCATTCCAGGTATTTGGCGCCATGATGAGACCTTTGGAGTATCCAAAGACTTCATCCGTCAAACCGCTTCTGCAAAGAATGGCCGAAGAAAAAAGGTTCCAAATGGAACGTGGAAGTATCGGCGGTTCGTACTTCATGGTACAACTACCTGATGGGTCAATGGAGAAGAGGATGAAAATGCCTATTAACATCGATCCTGGTGTACACTCTAGCTTCAACTTAGATCAATTAGTGCCTGGTAAGATTGTGTAGAGCGGCTAGCATTCCCACCTTTTTTTGCACCTTCTCATCTTCATCTTGTTTATCGAGGCGAGATCCATTCTTTCGTATTGAACAACAATTTTAATTTCTGAACTTCAGAATATTGAACTAATATAAGTACGGTCTTTTTTTAAATGCGCTTATTACTCTGTAAACCTTAAATATTTAATACGGACTTAGAAGAAAGAATCCAAAAATAAGGAAAATGTTCGAGCATAGATTAGTATCTGAATCCGTATATTTGTGACACACTCGAAACGAAGTTGCCATTCCTGAAAGCTAATTTAGAAATATAACTTCATTACAGATAGTTTATAATTAACAACGCTTTATTGAAAATAATCCCAGTTCAGAGAATCGGTACTTTTTACACGTTAATATTTCACAGTTCTCATGCGTGTCTCTAAAGCGGATTTTTATATCTCAAATTTCTTAATTCAGTCTATGGTGTGTATCCAGAAATTGAACGTCTTCGTATTGAAAGAATTTCAATTCCGTACATAAATAGTTCAGTATTCTATCATTTACCAATACTTATTAGGCTTCCACGTAGTAGGCTACAAAAGCGTATAATGACTGGACAAAAGTGAGACTTCATTATTATTGTTAAAACAGGGCAAAAATGTTCTTTCTTAAATTTACTAATGAACAATACAGGATACATATATGCAATTGTAGTAAGCTCATTTGCTGTATGATACCTGTTTTACCATGTTTTAACCATAATAATATAGTTACAATCAACTTCTGTCCAGCTCCAATATATGTCTGCGGAGTAAACTGTTTTGTAAAACAGTTTCACATCAGAATTCTACGTAAATGGTTCCTCGTATGCCTCGCTACAATCGATAGTGTGGTTTGGTTCGTTTCATACATCCTATCAGTTTGTAACAGAATTCAATCACTTGTAATATTAAAGGAACGCCTTTAACACCAGTACCAACAGTACCGACTCTACCAACGATCTCGGAAGTAAAAGTACAAGAGCACTCGTCCAGCGGAGCAACCAGCAACAGCGGCAGCATGGATTTGAAAGCAGTGTCGACCAAATCCAGGAGCAGGAAGGCCGTAGACGATATCAAGGACACCAAAGATACCACTGACAAATCCGAGAACGAGTTCAACAAGCCAAACATTCCCAGGAACGCTTCTCAGCCCGCCTTCACGACCCACGTTCAAGGATTGCCTAAAAATGGATCCGTGCCCTTCTTCGACAGAATTCGTAAGACCAGCACTGGCGAAAGGTATAAGCCATCCTTAAGTGCGATCAAGAATTCCAGGTCGACGTTGAATTCGAACGGGGACATTAGGAAGAGCTTGCATCTGAGACTCTCGACGAATAGCATGCTAGGATCTCGAAATAATAACACCGAAGTCGATGTAAGTACGAAGTTTATTATTATTTTCATGTAAAGATTACAAGGAAAGATATCGGATCTTTTTTAAATTATACGATGGTGGGTGAACATGCCTGTAAAGATTTTCATTTTATTGTAATAACGATTCTTCTGTATTTTCATGTATTATTATTATTTTTTCTTTTTCTTTTTAATTCAAATACTGGATTCTAATTTTGCAACGTACCTCCCAATCTGTATTTCTGTACTCACATTGTATCTACCTCAAGCTCTAGCTTACCTTTGCATGCCAAAATATTGGAACTCATGTCTATCTGCAGTTTTATAAAATCCTCATTGTCTGTTTCTTTTTCTTAAGGACGGCGAGAGCATTACCTTTACAAGTAAATCTAGCATACCGAAGGAGAAGCCCTTAATGGTACGGCCCTTGTCCAGAAAGGATATTTTCTACAGTGGAAGCGTGGTGTATCTGCCAGAATACCAAAGTCAAAAGTCCCTTGCTAATTACCGTCAAAGTGTGATCTCACTTCCAAAATCTGTACGCGGGGACGTTCGAGATGGAGATGTTGAAAAAGCACCACAGCGTAAGTATTATTTGTTTGCGTCTTAACAGGTGAATTTGGTTTCATTCTAATCGCTCACAGTTGGTACCGTATTTAACTGGAAAAATTAAAGTAGTGTTCAAATGCGTTCCTATGAAAATGAGATCAACTATTGTAATATAATATTAAGGTGGATCCAGACGTGACCATTTTTGCATATCTATACGAATGCTCATGTCTGAACATGAGTTACGTGTGCGTGCATGCTTTAACGTGATATGAAAGTGTCAGCTTATATATATATATATAGGCATATTATTAAAGCATGCACGCACAAAAT
Source organism: Orussus abietinus (assembly GCF_000612105.2). Taxonomy (NCBI): domain Eukaryota; kingdom Metazoa; phylum Arthropoda; class Insecta; order Hymenoptera; family Orussidae; genus Orussus; species Orussus abietinus. Next base: position 87,452 of record NW_019394413.1, on the reverse strand, counting down.
TGCGGGGACCGATAGTCAGTGAAAAAGTATCTTTGCAAAACATTAGTTTGAACGATACCGATACGATGACGGCGAACGGACAGACAAAACCATTCAGACGCAAGCAAGCGGTTCGGATGCGCAAAAATGCTCACGTCTGAATCCACCTTTACATATACAATATAGTAATATTAGATGTACATGTAATTTTGATTACATTCTTTTCAGAGCCACTTTGCCCATGTCTAGTATTGCCCGACTCCTTCAAAGATGCCCTGGCAACGATGATGGACATGTCCTTGTTGAAAGATCCTGTATTTCTTTTAATTGGTATTAGTAACGTTTTCGGAATGGCTGGATTATACGTCCCGTTTGTGTACTTAGTGGATGCCGCAGTTCTGGACGTGAGTTTTTAAAATGTAGCTCCTCGACTCCTGTTATCAATTTTTTCCCTATCTTTAAATCTGCAATTCTGGTTATTAGGGAATAGAGCCGAATTCTGCATCGTTTCTGCTATCCATTATTGGAATCACAAATACTTTTGGACGTGTGGCCTGCGGCTACGTTGCGGACTTCCCACAAGTCGACTCTTTGTTGTTGAATAACATTTGCTTAATTATATCCACCGTCGCGGTCGCAGCAACGCCTTTTTGCCACACTTACGCTGCTTATATCGTGATGAGTATCTTCTTCGGGATAGCGATATGTAAGTATAGTGATATCTTCTGGCTTTGCGGTAACTTCGAACAATTGTTCTGTATTTAGCACAGCAATTTATTTCCAATTATACTTATTAAAAAGTACATTTTTTCATATTACTACTTTTTTTTTTTTTTTTTTAACTATGGTAGCGTTTCCAATTTATTATGAGGCGTTTGTACATGAAGTGAATCTAATCCCTTGATCTTTTTTTAACATCAGCTGGATACATTTCGCTGACATCGATTATTTTGGTGGATCTCCTGGGCCTTGACAAGTTGACCAACGCTTTTGGTCTTCTGATCTTATTTAGGGGGGCAGCCGCCATTGTTGGATCGCCATTGGCCGGAGTCGTTTACGATGCGACACAAAGTTACAGTATCCCATTTTTTATGGCAGGATTTTTTTTCTTTGTCAGTACTATCACCAGTTTCATGGCGCCCGCGATGAAACGTTGCACCACGCCGGAGGTAAAGTCACTCACGATATTATTTCCTTCTCTATGACTAGGATCGTTCATTTTAATGCGGTGGGATTGTACCGATTGCTTGTAACGCGTTGCAGGCACAACCTGTGATATTAGATACATTGACGCCTATCGATGAAGATATCGAAGAGGAAAATGAAGAAGAAATCCCGGAAATAGTAGAAACTGCCCCTTCACCCCAAGAGCAACCCGAGAAGGAGATCAAGCAAATAGAATCCGTTCTGTAATTGAAGTCAATGCCTCCAACACCGTTCTGTACAGAAAGAGAGAGAGGGAAAGAAGAAGTCGCCTTTACTCCGAGCCACGCTGTGATAGGGCTGCCATTTTGAGGAGATCTTGAAAAAGGTATTTCTTTACTTGTACGTATTTAATCGACGAAGCACAAAACGGGCGGCACATACAGCGGGACATTGGGCGTGTTCGCAATTTGGAAATTTGGCCGGTCTCGCTCAATGTTAAGTTTGAACCGATTCACGGAGTTTTGTCACAGGTGGGGGAGGGCTATTGCCTTCTCGAGAAGTCGCTCTTGAATAGGATATTTAATTAACCTAATCAGTATCGATCAACAGTATGAAAATTTCAGAAAAGTGGAAACAAAAAAAAAATAACACGCTTTTGCACGTGCATATCGACTAAGAATGTACTTTAATTTGGTCTGTAAGTAGTAGAACGGACATTGATCCAAGTGAGATCCACCTGCGACCTTTCTCACTCGGAGTTGCCACCAATCCGACTCCGGAGGCGCAGCTTCTGGCTGTAACGCGATAAGTACTTTAATTCCACGCGAGCGACATGTGTAAATACATTGATGGAGACACGCCGTGTGAATAAGTTACAGGGCGAAACATACAGTTTGCCGTCGAGGAGGGAGACTTACGATTGTAAATAGTATAAAACTACTTGTATAATAGCTATAACGAAGCGATGAGATTAGTTAATTGTGACGCTGATTTCTATACCGAATCGCGGTTTTCAGAAAACTAATTAATATATTGATTAATGAGCAGTAACACTTGATTAGATAGAGACTTATTAATATATTAATTATGCCGTTTAGGATTTTTATCGTGTTAGTGTACGAGGTCCTCGTTCGCCGTAGCTAGTTTGGGTTAATTAATCGAATGACCGTTTAGTTAGCCGTTGTCGTTCAAATATGCGATAAGGACTAAGAAGCACATTAATTAACACAAACTAATCAACTAAAGAACGGTAAACGTATAAATATATATGGACATATATATATATATATATCTCGACGCGTGCACGCGATGCAACGACGCCGATTCGTGCATGTGCGAGATTTAGAGCGTGGCTCCTGTGGCAATTGCCGCACACCTCGCGGGAGCCGTTAATTAATTAATCGATTATCCTAATCGATTCAATTAAAAAGACTAGTGAAAGAATTATTATTGACATTATGTGATCTACACATATACAAATTCTATGTATATTATACATTCTTACCTATACACAAACACACACTAACGAGTGAAAATCATTGTAAATCTTGTTGAATGCTAAACGCAAACGTTACGCTGTGTACATAGTATATAGGACGACATTTTTATTTTTATTATTATCGACGTCATCGACCAACATTGGTACCACTATCGCTCCTGCTGTTACTATTACTGTTGCCATCACTGCTGCTATTACCACCACCACTACTATTACTACTACTAATATTACTACTACCACCCCACCACCACCACCACCACCACCACTACTACTACTACTACTACTACCACCACTACCACCACTACCACCACTACTACCACTACTACCACTACCACTACCGCCACCGCCACCGCCACCACCACCACCACCACTACACTACTACTACTATTACTACTATTACTATTACTACTACTACTACTATTACTGCTACTGCTACTGCTACTGCTACTACTACTATTTACTATGACTACTGATACTGTAACTTCATGCACTACTGCTGTTATTACCGCTACTGCGTCTGTTACACTTTTATTTTCGTTATTGTCGTTGAGAAGACAGTGTTTGCGGTTTGAATCAAATGCGATATACCACACGCATTAACTTAAATCTGGATCCCCGCGTAATAAGCGCTCTCGCGGTACGAATGCTTAATTACGATTATGTTAAGAGTGTAATTAATGTACGTGCACGCTCACGGACTCCTCGAGCGTGTGTATGCGTACGCGATCAATCTATATATTAACATTGCATATACGCGTCGCCTCTATCGAACTTACTACGCGTACGCATGCATACGCACTTGCGATAGGTACGCGACACCTCTCGTGAACATGTTAATATACAATATGGTACAAAGAAGAACAAATGTATTAGGTGATGTTTATCGAAATTGAAGAGGAATTATGAATTTTTATTATTGAAATCTAATGCTTCCTGTCTTACTCGATTTCACTCATCCCGGTAATTTGTACGAAGATTTCTTTCGCATGACTATTAACGTACATGGGTACCGTTATTATTTTGAATTCAGTTGCGATCTCGTGAATTGAAAATTATGTTTAGGTTAAATATACTGTGTTACGTTTTCCATTTTTGTTCTGTTATGACTTTTCTTTAATGATAATAGAGAACTAATAATCTATATACACCTCACTGTTTATTCATTTCGTAAGAATGATCGTAACTTGATCGAGAGTTTTTCAAATATTTGGCCGTGTTCTTTGATTGATTCTTTGATACCGCTAAAATTATTAATGAAGAAAAGAAGAATTAGCAAAGATAAATTAATTTTACGATGATTCCTTTCTTACTTTTGTAAAACTTTGTAAATGGGACAAATCTCGTCAAGATTATATATTAATTTTGTTAAGCATTTGAAACATAGCTCAAGAGATATAAACTGGAAATAACGAAGTGCGTAGAATTCCGCAAATTGTTAATAGAATCTATTATGAAAGTGATAACACCCCATGAAAGACCTGAAGTAAAACAAAGTGTATTTTATATTGAACGAACATGCACTTGGTCAATCGGTATTTATGTACCGTCATTTAGCTGTTCACTTTCCATGCTCTACGTATGTTTTACGGGTACTATGTACCTGTTACAGTGAAACACCGAAATCTGGAGAATGTCGACTTTCACCGGTGAATGTCAACATTCACATAGTCGCTTCGTGTATGTCCGAAATATTTGTTAAATACCCTTATTTCTGACTTACACCGGTAAATGTTGACATTCACCGGTGTGTGATTGTCGACACACACTGGGGAGGGTCCGAATGTACAACAATGTAATGAAGTATTCGATCTTTCACCGACGTATTTGGTATCTGTTAACATTCACCGGTGAAAGTCGACATTCTCCAATTTCGGTAATTCACGGTAACATACCCACACTATTTCTACCCTGTGCCATTAAACCAAGTGGCAAACATTTCCGAAGTTAAATCGATTTGCATACACTTTAGCTCGATTTATCCAGCTCAACCTTGCGTTGAGCTTAAATTTCTCCAGTGGAAAACATTGTAACCGGTCCCATACGAGTTGATCCATCTTTCCATAAATCCACTGAATAATTCAGCCAACTCAGCGGATCATTGAAAAATATGCATGTGCTAGGAATACTCAACCACGGCATAGTCTATGAGTTATCTCGTAAATATGCTCATAGATGGATCAGTCGACCTTCACGGTCGCAAACAGAGTTGGATAGGTATAGTACGTCATGTAATATACGTTGTTTTCGCCGCGTATGTTACATCGTATAATACGTTCCTAGTTTCCTACGTGGGCGCGAAGTATACTACACTTTCCTATTTATAAATAGGAAATAATAAATCCAATTAGAAACTTCATATTAAACTGGGTCAAGTCGAAAGAAGTTTGAATACAAGCGCCAAATTAATTATTCTTCCAAACTTTTTACGTGTTTACACGTGCGCTAAAAGTCGTTTATAAACTAGCGGATACATATATCGTGCATCTTTGGCATCCGCCATATTGGAAACGTAAAATTCTAAACAATTATGAACGCAAGCGTCAAGTTAATTATTCCATAAAAAAATTTACGGGTTTACATATATGGTAAAAGACGTTTTGAACGCAAGCGTCAAATTAATTATTCCATAAAAATATATACGTGTTTATATATGTTCTAAAAGACGTTTTGAACGCAAGCATCAAATTAATTATTCCATAAAAATATGTACGTGTTTACATATGTTCTAAAAGACGTTTTAAACGCAAGCGTCAAATTAATTATTCCATAAAAAAATTTACGGGTTTACATATGTTCTAAAAGACGTTTTGAACGCAAGCGTCAAATTAATTATTCCATAAAAATATTTACGTGTTTACATACATGCTAAAAGACGTTTTGAACGCAAGCGTCAAATTAATTATTCCATAAAAATATTTACGTGTTTACATACATGCTAAAAGACGTTCTGAACGCAAGCGTGAAATTAATTATTCCATAAAAATATTTACGTGTTTACATATGTGCTAAAATACGTTTATAACCTAGTGGATGCCGTATATCGCACATCTGCACATCCTTCATATTGGAAACGTAATTTACTGGTTTTCTACGATTTTCTACGATAAACTACGTGGTTTACGTAATACACGTAAAAAACCTCGAGGAACGCAAAATTACTTAACCTTGGCCGCAAGAGTGTCCTTGATTTTCCCCCAAATGGAGGAAGGATCGCGAGGGTCACGTGTAGTTCGTTACAAGGAAGTTCTACTACGTGTCGTAGAGTGGACGTTCTAATGGTGCGGTATGCAGCCGGTGTGCGCACCACGTGCTGTCAAAACTGCCGAAGCACGTGTCTTCTATTGATCACGCCGCGGAGTGCGAGTGCAGTTCTTCGGGAGCTGTCAGACAAGTTGCGCGTTATCGTTCGCGAAGCGCGTGTTAGATCGGTATTCAATATTTCTTACTAGCGATTTTCTCACTCCTATCGAAGCTTGGATAAACTTCGTTAATAAATCAGTGGGTAGACTAAACATGCAAGCAGGTCGCTGACAAATTTGCATACCTATGACATTTGCGATACCATTTAAAAGTGCGTGGAAAGGTTCGATTTAAAAGTTTCCATTTTTATGTCTCCGTTCGATCGATTAATGCTTGCCGACGTATCGGCAAAGGTTTAGGAAAATTTGATCCCTGTTGCCTGGCCACTCGATAATATCATGCAAGGTAATTTTGGGCATTAAGGTGAAGTGAAACCCCCTTCAAATCAGTCGATTCGAATACAACACTTTTTTTAAGGGTATTAGACCAAACTGTCCGAAACTTTGGCACATCACTCCTGATCATCTAAGAGTTGTCCTGACACATTCATCATTTGGATTTTTTTTTTACTTTTTAAACTCAGCCCAGACCAGAATCAAAATGGCGTCGAGCACTCATATTTCGATCAATATACAATTATCGAAGGCTCTGATATGAGAATCGAAAGGGGCAGGACAATTTTACGACAATTTGGAACACTCTGGTAATCGATAAACTCGCATTTGAACGGGATAAAGGCAAAAAAAGTGTTGTATGCGCTTCTATGCCAAAACGATGGTAAAACGAGGTCTCGGAGTGAAAATTTAATTGACCTAAAAATCACAGATGGCGCAAGGGGTCCCTCTGCAGTCAATTAGGCCCCCAGAAAGCATGAATTCGGGGGATTTCTGGAGTTTTACTTCGATTTCTATATAATTATTGTACGAAAACGACAGGTGGAGTATGCCATTTGGTACAATGCCCAATATAATTCGATACAACTGTCAATATAAAAACAAACGTCGGCAACGTAGGCATTTCGAAAAATCTTCTTCATCGACGTCGATCAAATTCCTCGACGTGTGTCACTTCACCTTAAGGCCCATGTGGATAGCGTGACCCACGCTTATTTTTCACTATATACCAAAAGTGCAATGTTTGTGGCTCCCTCTGCCAGCTCGTAGGACAAATGAGAGTCCATTGGGTGTATTGCCAGGGCTGTTGTCGGGTCCATGGTAAACTGAGATTCATAATAAATATTCCCGAGTGAATTATATCAAATTTGGTTGCAGCGTTCAAGCTGTTTCTCACAAAGTTTTGTAAAGTCCTGCTCTGTCTCGCAGATATGTAGTCCCTTACACTTTTTTCTACATATCGTTGTATTAGTTTTGTTGAAAAGGTAAGTTCTTTTAGAAATTATAACTTGGGAATGTAAATTGCACCGAACGGGGAATAAGGCCCAGCATAGCGCAACCAAAGATCTTTTTCAAACAGGATATGAAACTATGACCAGTTGCAGTAAATACAACGTCGTAACAAAATTTGAGCGAAATACCTTAAAAAGCGAAGCCTGGTATTTCAAAGAAGACCGAGAACTGGGACCGCAGCCTTTATCAAGAAAATAGGGTTGCCGATTGCGGCAACGTACCTTGTGCAAGAAATATCTTTACGAAGAATGCTCGAAGACAACATTCGAGGATCTTGATGACATAACTTGCCTTAACGGTACAAATTAATGTGCATCCTCTCATCAATTGTCCGTGGGTCTTATTACCTACACGTTCAGGTAACAATGCCGAGCAGCACCATCCTGCAATTTTTAAACAACGAATATATTTAGAATTATATTATATTTTTATAGTTTGTACCTGAAATAAACGTCGTTCGTGTACCCTTTACTTATTTCCTATTCTCAAAGTACTTTATATTTTAGATTTTACAAGCCTTTCGAGTTATGGTGGGCCTTATTACCCAAAGTTACCTTATATCAGCTTTTCATAAATTGCGTCGCAGCTGATATCGTATTTACCCCACTCGATGCACCTGTGGTTATTAGATCCTGACTAATTGGGATTCAAAGGATACCCGCGTACATAAGCCCATGCGTTTATCGATAGTGAAAGGAAGTTCGAAAGACTTCCCGAGGCCCGGTTCTGCTTTTATTAGCGCAGATAAAAACCGGAAAACCTGAATGAAACCGCAAATTTGGACACTAAGTATATATGTTACAGTGAAACACTGAAATCTGGAGAATGTCGACTTTCACCGGTGAATGTCAACATTCACATAGTCGCTTCGTGTATGTCCGAAATATTTGCTAAATACCCTTATTTCTGACTTACACCGGTAAATGTTGACATTCACCGGTGTGTGATTGTCGACACACACTGGAGAGGGTCCGAATGTACAACAATGTAATGAAATATTCGATCTTTCACCGACGTATTTGGTATCGGTTGACATTCACCGGTGAAAGTCGACATTCTCCAATTTCGGTCATTCACGGTGACATGTATACATGGCAGTCCGGTCGGTACAAATTAGATTACAGTAACAGATAGGATTGCTTTATAATATCACAACCGTGTTTCGTATCTTTATCTCCTGATTTATTTCTTTCGTTCCTTATTTTCTACCTATTCGTTCGGTATTAAAAATATATGCAGTATTGCAAAAGTAGAGAAATAATGTCAGTCTTTATGTCTGTTTGCTTACATGTTTCGAACAACCTATCAAGATTGATTACATTGACTTAACACAAACTACTGTTAATCATATAAATCTAATTCAATCTGACGTATTTCAAGTTTCAACTACAAACAGTTAGTAGTACATTGGTTTTAACAACTAATTCTCTCATAGTGAATTTTTCGGGATTTCCTATTATTCGTTTTATCAACCGTCTTGAAAAGATCAACGAGGCGAGTCGAAATTATGATCCAATTTAGAACCTATAATTGTGAGCCTAAAATGGCCTGTTTTAGATCTTAAAAGTAATAGATACTTTCATTTCTTCTACTTTTAAGCCTAAAGTAGGACTTCATTTATATTAACACATTACCGACCGGAAGTCTCTTAATCGATTTTGCGATACCTGTGATCGCTATTTATCTCCAAATTCGCTGGTCAATAAAGTGTGAAGTAGGACTTTCGAGGGTAAAAATAGGACATGAAAAATGACATTACATCAAAGAAGGTCTTACTTAGTTCAAAGCCGAGCTACAATTTTGGACTCGGGTTTCTCCTTTAGTCTTTCCAAAACGAATTTTTGATAAGCTTTAATTGTAGTTCTTAAGGTGACATGAAAGTGACGTCAAAGAGGTCTCGTTTATGGATCTTTTCTTCGAACTAGGTGTACCGAATTGTTTCCAACTTTACCACGTGAACGAGAAGGCAATGAAGGGCATGTTCACTAACAAAGTTTCAATTTTTTAAAATTTGTTTATAGACGTTTCAAAAAAGGTTGTATAAAACATGAAGTTTTATGGGCGTCAGGATCTTCCTCGGAGCCTCCATATTTACGTGGTAAACATTCAAACAATTCGATACACCAAGTTTATAGAAAAGTTTCACGAACAATTGATCCCTCTTATGCCATTGTTACATCATCTTAAGTAGAACCTAAGAGTGAAATACGATTAAAAAAGGTTTTACTTAAATAACGCAGGTTCAAAATGGCGCTAAGATTTCGGCTCGGCGTAGGACTTAATTCGTAGGAAGTGAGACGTCGACAAGGTCAAAAGTAGAATTTATAGAGCGAAATAGGATCATAAAAGGGCTTACTTCCGTTACAAAGGTTCAAAGTAAGGCTAAAACGACTCGGGTTTTCTCGTTGATTGGCCGTACACCTAACATTCCACATTGAAACCGTACACGGAAAAAAAATAATTTCGTTACAATTACTATAGGGACATGGTTAAAATACTGTGGGAAGTAAAACCACAGAAATGGTGAAATTGACAAAATGGAATGGTAATATTAATTACACGAAGAAGGTACAATACGCCCAGGAAAATGAAAGGTTTATCTGGGAGCTGTAACCACATATTATATTAAGGTTATACCCGTTGCGAGGTTATTCTAAATTTACCTATGCGATTACAGAAACAATGGTTAGGCTCCATTAGGTTCGACAGGATCACCAGGAGGCAAAACTTCTCGCAGACGATGCAGACTGCTCGTTTGCATATAAGACCCGTTACCATCCCTTACGTTTACGATACAATGACTGTACCCCTCCCCGAAGAAGAGGAAAAAGGGAAGTAATCATCAGAAATCACCCTTCCGAGCATCAAATGACATCTTACTCCTTAAGGTTATAAATTTATGAGAACTCTGACAGAAACATATGTATAACGTATGTAATCATAAAAATCGAATTCTTTATGTCGCCGGTAAATTTATAAATGTATATTCGTAGCTATGCCCAATGTTGGAACAACTCGTTCCCTGTAGTTACGTTGACTAAATAGTGAAGTAGCCCTTACTATATTCTTTTTACTATGTTGCGCTGGTTAATGCAACCTCCTCCGAAGGTTGTCCTTGTCTCGTATGTTCCCTTGCACTAGGGTTACGATTCCCACAATTGTGGTGTTTTCCTGCCCATTCTTTTTTTTTTCTCCGCGCATAAGATTCCTAATGAATACATTTGAAGAAAATGGTAAATATCGGCAAAATCCCGGCCTTCGTTAGGTTTGTTCGCGTTGATTACACTTTCTATACTCGAGGGTAACGAGAGTACTACTTTTCTTGAAAAGTGCAGAAGGGTAGATACACTTTCGTCGACGTTCCGAACGCCGGAAACCTCACGAAAGTCCAAGATGAACGATTTAGTAAAGAGGTACGCGATTTTGAGGTTATCCGTATCGGACGAAGATGAATACGAAAATGTAATGCTTCTTCCAGCCTTCATTCTTGAGCCGTCTTCGTTTCCTACAATTCGTTCTATTACCTTGTAATTGTAGAAGCTGAAAATTCCTTTCACGAGTTTCAGGTATTGAGGATCAATAAGCGTCAGAATATTATTACAGGAGGATGAAAAACAATTTAACTACAACAGAGAAAAATAATAGTTTAGTTCATTCCAACCGCGGTTAGGTAGTAATACATAATTATTGTAAATCGTTTCAAACATTACGTACTAAACTAAAACGCTAAATCGTTCTATACACGAAGAAGATGCATTAACAATTACTTCTATTTATATTACGTTGAGACATTAGCATAAATTTTGTATTCTCCTGTTCGTTGGTCTTCTCAATTTTGAAATTTGCCGCCAAATTCGCGGGCTACCCTTCTTGCCCTCGCTCGGGATCGAGGGTAGAAAGTGTAGAGAAAGTGTACCCTCGGGGTAGATGCCCACACAAAACGAACAGCGACGTCTGCGTCACTTCCGTCAAAACGAACCCCAAAGTGTACACTTTTCGTAAAAGTGTAAAAACTGTAGGCAAAACGATCAAACCTATTGAATTACATGTAGAGGTAGCGGACCCTTCCCTGACCGAAAGAGGCCGAAAGGTCGGTCTATTTATATTACGTTGAGACGTTAGCATAAATTTTATATTTTCCTCTTGGTTGGTCTTTTCAATTTTCAAATTTGCCGCTAAATTCGCGGGCTACCCTTCTTGCCCTCGCTCGGAATCGAGGGTAGAAAGTGTAGAGAAAGTGTACCCTCGGGGTAGATGCCCACGCAAAACGAACCCCAAAGTGTACACTTTTCGTAAAAGTGTAAAAACTGTTGGCAAAACGATCAAACCTATTGAATTACATGCAGAGGTAGCGGACCTTTCCTTGACCGAAAGAGGCCGAAAGGTCGGTCTATTTATATTACGTTGAGACAGTAGCATAAATGTTGTATTTTCCTGTTGGTTGGTCTTTTCAATTTTCAAATTTGCCGCCAAATTCGCGGGCTACCCTTCTTGCCCTCGTTCGGGATCGAGGGTAGAAAGTGTAGAGAAAGTGTACCCTCGGGGTAGATGCCCACGCAAAACGAACCCCAAAGTGTACACTTTTCGTAAAAGTGTAAAAACTGTTGGCAAAACGATCAAACCTATTGAATTACATGCAGAGGTAGCGGACCTTTCCTTGACCGAAAGAGGCCGAAAGGTCGGTCGTGGCTCTTTGCCTCGGCCGTCCTTCGGACCTCGATCGACCGTCGGCGTTGATTGGTCCGGAGGAATTCCCGGTCGCGTTGCTCCCGCGTGGGCGCGCGACTCGGCCGACCACGTGTCGCCGCGCGTGCGAGTGCGCGCTGGGGCGCCCTCGAGAGGGATACTCGTAAGAGGGACGAGCCCCTCCCGCTCGGCCAATCGCGACCGAAGCCGCGCACTTTCGTATCGGCTACCGGTCGCGCGAGAGGGGACGGCGAGGGACGGAGGCCGAGCGAGAGCGGCTAGTGCCCGCTTTGTCGGGCGAATTAGCAGCGTCGACTAATCGCCAGTCGTAGCGAGCGCGCTAACCGTATGCGCGCCTCTTCTTCGAGATTCCAGTCCGACGCGAGCATCGACGACTGCTATCCAGCTGATCCAGCTCGCGCGCGACTGCTGGTCCTCGGGGTTTGAAAATCGTCGCGGCCGCTCATCCTCGGAGGGTTCGATTCGAAGCTCAGCCGTGCCCGTATCTGAGAATAGTTCGCTCACCCGAGCACATTTCTCGCCGTTGAAATTTTGCCGCCTTCGGCAGGAGCTACGAGACGGTTGCGACGAAAGGAAATAGCTCGGGACAGGCGAGAGCTTCGTGGATACTTGCACTCGGGGTACAGGGTGAGTTGCCGGATGCACGTCCGGCAGTATTTCCTAAATCATTAGCGTGCGGACAAAATGCTACGAACGAAGGTTACCGATGTCACGGGGAGACGTAATTTAGCGCTCATGGGGAGAGCGATGTGGTTCAAAAAATCATTTCGGACAGGTATCGTTAGGTCGGGGATCGTTTGCTCAGGAGCACCGATAACGGTTGCCTGAGGATTTCGATCGGACCGGGCCTCGTGGGTTGTTTTTCGGATTCGCTTCCGGTTGGTTGAAACCAGCCAAAGACCTCGTCGAGTAAAGCGATAAAGATACTTTATTTTCGGGTGCCTCGTGGTTTACAGGAATGATTTAAGGGGGCTGGTATTCGCCCAGAGTTACAGGTGCCTCGCACGCAGGTTACAGAGTGGAGACAGGTCAAACTTCGCTGGTCAAAGAGACAGAGCCCTTCGGAGCGGGCCTTTTTGTACCAAACCGGATGTTCCTAGATGCAGAGAAGGATGCTTATTGGTGGGTTTTTAAGATTGAGAAGGGTAATGTCTCCCGTGATTGGTTTGGGGACAGGTTGAAGGGGAAATAGGTGGAAAGTCGTCTTTCCCAGAGAATCCGCATGGTGCCTTTCCCAGGGCTGTTATCTGGTTTGGGGTGCGGAAGTACGCAGAAAAACAAAGGGGAGGTAAAGAACGAGGGAGAGCACACGCTGTTTAGAGTTTCTTTCTTAATATTACTTAAAATAAAATGTTAGGTAGAGACCTAGCGGTATTCGGAAAGTAGAACCCCACGGGTAAGTACGAGGCACGACTTGAGACTTCCCGCGTTATCGTTTCTCTTCAAACAACTTCCACTCGTGTTCATTCGACCATGAACTATCGGACCATTATAAGAAAGAATTCTAATTCAATGAACGAGACCGAAAGATCGTTTTTTTCTCCTAAATCTTGTCCGAGTTCTGTTCCATTCGCGCCTTTTATCGCATGCCCTGTACAGATTTAAAATTTACATTACGTGCTCCTGCGTCATCGAGCAACTTTCCCCGGGCACTGTTTCCTTATTCTAGCATTGATAGTTTTATAAAATCGTTTCAGATGGAAATGTCAACCGATTCGCAGAGTATACGCAATATCCTTGATCCTCTGTACACTTAGTTCCTGCCGGTCTTAGACGAACGCCCTGCGCAGCGGGTTCGCGCATTCGCGCGGCCCTACTCACCCTCGTCGGGTGCGCGCGCACGCGGAGTAGCACGTGCGCACCGGCGGTGCGCCGACCAGTGCGGCGGCGCGACCTACAGAAGCAGCCGGACCGCGGTAAGTAGCGCATCTTTCCTCCCTTTCGCCCCCGTCGTCGTGTCATCGGCCCCTCTCGCTTCCTCTTTCTCTCTCTCTGCCTCTCTCCGCCCATCCGCGGCAGATTCGCGAGCTATTTCGGCATCTCCACGGCGGCCCACGTGGACACGGCGTAGTCACGTGTTTGCATCCCAAGGGAGTTATCTCGCTTTCGACTTCCGATTTTGCCCTTCGATCGCGGTTTATCTGTTCTCTTTCTCCAAATTTACTGCCGTGGGTGCCGAGGGAGACCGATCTTCGGCCATCAAGAGTCTTGCGATCCGAATTAACGGCTCCCGGATGTATCGTGTCGAGCTTCGATTCGCATACGAGGAATCTCGAAGTCGTCGGGGACCTGTTTCACTGATTCTTTTTTAAATAAATTATCCCGTTTAGCGGCGCACTATTGAGAGGAATGCGCAAGAGGTGCAGCGTGGCGCGAGGGGTCCGACGAACGACACGGGAGGCTTTTTCGACGATTCTGGGATCGATTTCGTAATCAGCGTGGACTTTAAGGGAGTTCGATGTTGACTTCTTGCCAGGTGAGCTTACCGACTTGGTTTCGGAGTACTTTTTAAAATACAGTCCGGGGACTTGCGGGAAACTCCGACGACTAAGGTGATATGATAGGGCCATTCTGTATATATCGAAACGTGAACATATTTATAAAGCTTTTCTATAAACTGGGTGCACCGAATTATCTGACACTTTAACGCGTGATTATGGAGGCCCTAATGAAGAACGCGATGCTCGAGAGATTTTATTTTCCGAGGAGAAAATGTCTTTTTTCTTTAGTCTTGCCCGAGATAAATAGACGTTTTTCATCGAGAAATGAAATTTCACGAGCATCGCGGTCTTCCTTAGGGCCTCCATAATCTCGTAATGAAGTTTCAAATGACTCGGTGCGCCCAGTTTGGAGAAAGGTTTTATAAATATTTTGACTTTTTGGTATGTATATTTGATGCTTTCATATCACCTTAAATATCTTAACCAGGGGGATACTTTCCTGTCCGAGGAAATCGAATCCCGTGTAATCAAATCTGATGAAAGGGGTGTTTTCTTCTATTCTTGTTTACCGTCTGGCAAAATTAAGATGGCGCTGCGACCTAACGCGGGACACGTGCTCGATTCGTTAGAAACTTTTGTACCTCTGTCCTGTCCTCACGTTACCCTCTATGTACTCAAAAATGATTTACAAATAACCGTTACGTAGAATTTCAAGTTACTGACGTATTGTCGATCACTTTCTCCGGGATTCGGGCAACCTTGACACGAGACACCGAAGGTGTAACCGTACCTTGCACACCTTGCACACCTCGCGCACTTTGCACACCTTGTACACCTTGTACACCTTGCACACCTGGCTGCACATACATTCGTAATTATCCGCACTCGTACAGAGAGACTGCAACGCTAACTATCTCTGAATCGAGATTAATGTGACTGATCGAAATAAAGTAATCGGTCAAGATCTTTACCTGGTTTAATTTTTTTTTTCTTTTCACGCTCCATTCACAACCCTTCACGATTCAATAATCTTTTCCTTCGTCACGAAATGACCTCCCTGATTCAGATCTGCACCTGTCAGAGTGTCATGCAGTTCACGGTGTTAATTGCAAAAAATAATGAGATGTTCGTACGCCGATAAGTTTACCTGGCAAGGAGTCGGTTTCGAACCCCTTTAAAGGTTGATTACCCGAGCAGATTGTCGATGATTCATTCGACATCGTTCGCCTTTTCCGATGACTCTCGCAAGGCGAAGAATTTCAAGCAAGCCACGGTTAATTAGAGGATGCGTTTAACTGCGGCTAAAAGGGTTAAAGGGTTAAAGGCCGCAGGGGTGAAGCACCCTGAATGTTCTACTTGCAGTTAACTCGACGGCTGATCGTGTAATTACCCTTATTCATAATTACAGATCTTTCACTTATTTCCTTCATCTAAAAAGAATTTCAAGAGGTGAATTCTGTTAAAGAGACACGTTTGGTCGAGGGAAAAGAGTTTAAGGTGAAGTGAGACACGTCGAGGAACTTGTTCGACGTCGGTAAAAAAGATTCTTCCAAATACCTACGTTGCCGACGTTCATTTTTATACTGACAGCTGTATCGAATTATATTAGGTATTGTCCTAAATGGCATACTCCACCTGTCGATTTCGTATAATAATTATAAAGAAATCGAAGTAAAACTCCAGAAATCCTCTGGATTCATACCTTCTGGGGCCCTAATTGATTGCAGAGGGACCCCCTGCGCCATCTGTGATTTCCAGGTCAATTAAATTTTCCCTCCGAGACCTAGTATTCCCATCGTTTTGGCATAGAACCGCATACAACACTTTTTTTGCCTTTATCCCGTTCAAATGCGACTTTATCGATTACCAGAGTGTTTTAAATTGTTGTAAAATTGTCCTGACCGTTTCGTTTCTCATATCAGAGCCTTCGATAATTGTATATTGATCGAAATACGAGAGCTCGACGCCCTTTTGGTTCTGGTCTGGACTGAGTTAAAAAATTTTTTCCAAAACTCCAAATTTTGAATGTCAGGACAATTCTTAGATGATCAGGAGTGATGTGTCATGTTTCGGACAGTTTGGTCTAATACCCTTAAAAAAAAGTGTTGTATTCAAATCGACTGATTTGAAGGGGGTTTCGCTTCACCTTAAGGCGACATGAAAGTGGCGTTTGAAAAGTTGATGAAACTTTTCTGCAAACTGGATTTATCGAATTGATTGAAAATTTACCACCTGGATAGGGAGGTCCTAAGAAAGGTCCTGACACTCGTGGCATTTCTTTTTCTTATTGATTTATATACAGTTATGATAAGTCCAGTCCGCAGAAAAGTTTCATAAACGATTGGCCGCAAAGCTGCCACTTTTATGTCACCTTAATTGCTCTGGACTCTCTGCTCATGCTTGATTTCGTATAAATTCATGTAACGTCCCGTGTAGCAATATAAATTCGAACAATATTGATAAACTAGTTAATATAGCGGCTATTGTGAGTACTGCTACAATATTAAAATGTGAGCTTTCTAATTTATTGGTAGCATATGACATCGTAATATAAATTAGCTAAAATGTCCAATATTGCACCAATATATTGAATTTAATATTTACTACGACGCGAAATATGATATTGGCTCAATTTTGCCCGACAATTGGCAATGGTGTATCAATAGATAATTTTGGACCAATATCACACCAAGCTATTACCAATATTCGCTGCTACAGGGGGTTTTGTTGTTCCTGTCCTTTAAACATTATTCAGGATTTACCTTGAGTCCGACTTTAGTGCAAGTTGGAGTTGCGCTATCTGGAATAGTCGTCAGAAACTCAGAAACCTGTTTTTCATGGTTAAGAGTAGGTATTTTAAATTCTTTCTTACTTGGGTGATTAAAACTTTCTCGGGAAACCGTGCAGTTTTGTTAATTAACACTTAGTACATAAAGACATTAGGTTACGCCGGCTATTGGACATATTTAGTAACATATCATAGTTTAATGCATACTTTGCATTGCCGGTAAATTTTTTAACACTTCTTCTTTATGATTTAATTGATTTTAAAAATTCTTCTCCTGAGAGATATGTTTAGAAACAGGAACACTATGTTCATCTGGTTATCTACTTATAACGCGTTTCTGTGAAGTGATATTACTCATCCAGGGTTAAAGTCCTACGACTCATAATGCCCGTTCTTGAAAATCTCTTATATTCGCTTTTATTGTCTTTCACTTTCTTCATTTTTACTTTCGTTATAGTGACCAAAGTATTTCCCGCAAATTTTAAAAAGGATAACTAGTAATGCGGAATTGTAAAATGCCCTACGACACAAAACAGCGCCACGTGGGTCAACGGTTTTCAGCGACCTGTCGCCTTTAAGTGATATGAAAGGGTCATTATATATGTATATGTATATATATATATATAATATTATATACATAATATATATATATATAAAACGTCAAAATATTTATAACATTTTTCTCCACACTGAGTGCACCGAATGATTTGATACATTAACACGTAATTATGGAGACCCCAAGGAAGAATGCGATGTTCGTAAAATTTCATTGTCCACAAAAGAAATGTGATTTTGGTCTAGCCTACACTAGATAACAAAAAATTTTTTTTGAAAAATGAAATTTCACGAGCATCGCATTCTTCCTTAGGACATCCATAATCACGTGTTAAAGTTTCAAATGATTCGGTGCATCCAGTTTGGAGAAAAGTTTTACAAATGTTTTGACGTTTGGATATATGTGCCCATAATTATGAAAGTGGTCTAAGTCAAAATTAAAAAAAAAAAATGAGTTTAATAGTTATTTCACGCCATATTATTTCAAACGAAATTAATTCAATGTAATTTCGAAACAAAAAATATATGACTTAGACCACTTTCATAATTATGGGCACATATGACCTTTTCATATCACTTTAAAGTGATAGGGTCATACTAAATATCTTTAAGGTGATATGAAAGGGCCACCTTAACGACGGCCACTTTTGGAAACAGACGAGTGAAGTCAGTCTCCGGTCGAATTAATCGAAGATTCTTCTCTTCCTCTAAACCTCTTATAGAATCTAATCAAAATATAGAAGAAACGTCAGTATCGTGGGAATTTGAATATCTAAATATTTCCCTAAATATCTAACTCGCTCATAACCAGCTTAACGATAGTTCGACTTTTCTACAAAATAACTTTATAAAAATGTGCAAGATTTGTTTAACACTAGGTTTATGGGCGTTTTTTATATACCTGTTTCTACGAGCACCCGTCAAATTGACGGGTAAACGAAAACACGCATTTTCTTTAAAAAAATCGATTTATTCAAATTAAGTCTGTATTAAACAACACTAGGCTTTACGTTTAAATAAATTATTAATAAGTAAAAAGTCCTTTTTTAAAAATTATCACGGAAATGATTGGAATGCTCGTCCTCTCATCCTCGGAGTCAGAACTAGAAAGAATGCGCATCCTTTTCTTGCTACGACACCCTTTCAAGAAGTTTTCCTCTTCACTATCCGAAGATCCTTCTATTTCTCCACTTTCAATGCAAACTTTCACTCTCATCTTCGCCTTACACTCACTGCAACGAAGCAAATATATATGGATTGTTTATGAAATTAGCTAGTCCGTCAATTTGACGGGTTTCGTAGAGATAGGTATACTACATACAGATTTTAATAATTAGAAGGCATAGGAAAAAATAATTGCGTGTACAAATTCTTTGGATGAAATGATTAATTTACGATACAAAAATGGTTAAAATTAATGCTATGGTTTTTTCGGTATTTCTTTTCGAAGTTTGAATTCCGTCAAATTGACGGGCCCCGTAAACCTAGTGTTAACCATAATTCCAGAGAACGCGCAACTTTATTTGGCCTCTGTACGACACGTCATTCAGTATTAGGATGCTACGCTGGCGTTGTGTAATCTCGATGTTATCACACGTCACATTGGTATAAAGAGATAAACTTACAATCAAATGATAAAACAAACAAAGGTCGACCTTAGGATAGACACGCAATTTGAAACGAAAAGCCAAGTCATTGCACTTTTCCGTTGGGTTAACTGTTGTAAAAAATATGAATGAAGATGATCATTCGTAGACGTATAGGAAATGTGAAGAATCTTGAAATATTTCGACGGTTTTGAATTCAATTTGTCCTAGATGCAATTAATTTTCCTCGTATTTTTAACTTGAGCCTTAATAATGCCGCTTTAATGTCCTTGGTGTCAGGGGGTGACGCAAATCATGAATATACGAATTAAGCGGTAGTGAAAAGTGGAACTGATAAATAATTTAGTGGTTACGGTTAAATGGTTCTATTTAACGATACCCAACGAGGTGGCAGCGTACTCGATACATTTATTGCTCTCTGTTGAACAATTTTATTTGCAGTCACTGTATTTTCTATTATTTTATCATAAAAACCATTGTCACCGTGTTCGAAGTTCCATTTATCCATACTTAACCCAATTATCACTCATGGGAGCGATAAATGACTTAATTTGTCGACTATCATGCAGTAATCAATAACGGATATATAGATGTTCTTCAGCATTATGCCGACGAGTGTTTCGATAGATATTTGCTAATTATTAATTGAATAAAAAGCGGAAACTCAATACTGCAGAGGATAAACATCATTTCTGTTGCGTACGTGCATGCGTGATAAATTTAATTCAACCTCATGCATTCAACAATCGGATTTCGCAAATTTTCTGGAATTTAGCCCCAATGCCGAAACAACTTTCCTTCGCTTTTCTTTATCGCTTTAATACAGTTGTAGCAATTATTACGGGCCATTTTTTATAAGGGAGAAAGAACGCCAGAATAATTGTCACGACCGGAGTAAAGCGATAAAGAAACACGAAGGAAAGTTGTTTTCGGCATTGGAGCTAAAATCCTGAGAATTTGAGAAATCCGATTGTTGAATGCATGAGGTTGAATTTAATTTATCACATATGCACGTGTGCAACTATTTCTGTAATCATCAGACTCTGTCTACGCAATCGTTCGAGGAAATCTTCGTTCCATTGCATTATCGGTTGTAACAATTATTGCAGACTATACTTTATAACCGAGAAAAAACACGGCAATAATTACCACGACCGGAGTAAAGCAATAAAGAAACACGAAGGAAAATTGTTTTCGGCATTGGAGCTAAAATCCTGAGAATTTGAGAAATCCGATTGTTGAATGCATGAGGTTGAATTTAATTTATCACATATGCACGTACCCAACAATTTCTGTAATTATCAGACGCTGTCTACGCAATCGGTCAAGGAAATCTTCGTTCCATTGCACTATCGGTTGTAACAATTATTGCAGATCATATTTTACAACCGAGAAAAAACACGGCAATAATTACCACGACCGGAGTAAAGCGATAAAGAAACGCGAAGGAATGTTCTTTCCGGCATTAGGGCTAAAATCCTGAAAATTTAAGAAATCCGATTGTTGAATGCATGAGGTTGAATTTAATTTATCACACATGCACGTACCCAACAATTTCTGTAATCATCAGACGCTGTCTACGCAATCGGTCGAGGAAATTTTCGTTCCATTGCACTGTCGGCATCGAATCATAGATTTGAGGGAAGTAAAAGTCGTTCGCTGGGTAGCTTATTTTCTTGTAAGCAGCAGTTTTTTCCGCAGTTTTCACTGATGGGAAAAGAATATGATAGAGATAGCATGATGGCGAGTCCGTTGCAGAATATGGCCGGACCGTGAACGCTACCACGGTTTATTGGCCCGTTTGCAGTTATTTACGGATAGCACTCGTCGAGACAGTTGATCGCGACATGAATGTTGGTAAATAAATGCAAGCGAACGAGATAAACCAGTGGACTTTGATCCGTGCACGTGCTCGGTGCCCATTAACCCAGGAACTAGCTGGAAGCGGTATCGATCCCTTCGATCGCATGGAATCCATGACTTATTCGATTGATACCTTCCTTGCCTCAGAGGAACAAAAGAAATCCCCTAGAAACCGAATGAAACTTTTAATGAAGTAAAAATAACGATCGGTTACTTGGACCGATGAAAAAATATGCTATTCTAATAATATATAACGCGTATAGATGCAATCAAGGGGGTATTATCTCCGGAAATCATTTATTTCAGTGCTCGAAATCACGTGAAAATCAGCTGGTAATTGTTGAAAATCACCAAACCACGAAGTATTATAAGGAGATACAACGCCATGTATTGAAATCGTCCCCACTTTAGGGGTCCGAGATATTCAGATTTTTGCGATCTTGTGCTGAGAGCGATTCGATGGAATTTTGGAATTAAAAATTCTGAATCTGATAGTGTGCCTGCTAGTCTTGATCGCGTTAAAAACATTACATTCTGTATCTCGTCCGCGGATTATCGTTTCGCTCTGCGTACCTTAATTGTTAAATTAAAGGCATTTTATGTCATTTACGTCGGTAGGAAATGTTTTGGTCACGTAGGATTGGAGTTTCTTGATTTTCCGCAAGTACTGCTCGTATCGTGAGATCATCGAAAATCTGACAAGGAAGATATCCCAGGTCGATCTCCGATTTCATTTCTTTTATA
Source organism: Orussus abietinus (assembly GCF_000612105.2). Taxonomy (NCBI): domain Eukaryota; kingdom Metazoa; phylum Arthropoda; class Insecta; order Hymenoptera; family Orussidae; genus Orussus; species Orussus abietinus. Next base: position 65,418 of record NW_019394413.1, on the reverse strand, counting down.
TGTTATAGTAGACTAAAAACTAAGCGACACGTATTTTTTTTATCCGCCATTAAACACTTTAAGGAGGGTGAAACCACCATCCAAAGTAAGGCCTGTGAGGGGTGGCTCACCCCTTAACTTTTTTTTATTTTAATTGACAAAATTATATTTTTCATTTCTCGTTATGAAAAAGTTTTTCCAGGTGGATTAGTTAAGAAATATTATGTTCTCGTGGGTGAAACTGCCAAATCGCCCCTTGACATGCCTCAATTTGGATGGTGGTTTCTCCCCCTTAAAGTGTTTAAATGGCAGATAAAAAAAAAAAATACGTGTCGCTTAGTTTTTGTCTACTATGACATATTATAAATGAAATTAAATCAGAGAGATCTACTTGGGATACCTTCCTTGTGAGATCCTGGGTCCTAATTCCGGGATCATTTTCTGTGCAGCTGACCATTGAGGTTATGTCTCCTTATACTACTTCATGACCAAAACATTGCCGCAATTTTGAGGCTGACTGCCACTCGTTACCGAGTCGCATTGTTATTTGTCGTATGAAATCAAAGGAAATCGGTTCTCAATGAAAGAAATCGTTTTTACTGATTTCTGAATGAATAGCCCCTCGGGTGCGATGAAATATGGAGATCTGGATTCATTCGTAAAGTAAAAGAGAAGGTTGCACGGTTTTCATTTGAATACAATAGGCACGCGTGGTGACATAGAATAGAAATTAACCTCATGCGTGTGTTCGAATGATAGATTATTCAGTATTATCGCCCTTTTTCAGAACGTATTGAATTTGTTGCGTGCCTAATGATATAATTTAACTATAAGTAACATTAAAAAAATAGTATTTCGTAGTAGGAATTGCACGCACAGCAATCTCTCTGCAACTACTGTTCGATTTCGTTTTGCAACAATGCCGAATAATTTCACTTTTTGCCGAACATTTATTCTCGTGCAAGAATTTAACTCCTTCTGCGGACATTTGTCAAGCTCGTATTTAAATTGGGATATCCGTCGAGTTCAATAATGTAATGGCGTTTTTCCTTAAACAAATTGTTCGGTTCTTTGTACCGGGTAATTGAAAGGCACTTCACACTGGAATTTATGAATTATAACACGCGGTAGTAATTGAGGGATTGGATTTAAGAACGCCGTCAAGGTTTTTACTACGTGCGCATGGTACCCCTGTAATTTTCAAGTTAGTACCCACATTACATGACTTGGCAGTTAATAGTAAGCATTACCATATTTAAATTAACGCGCGTTACTTATACAATTTCAAGCATGTTTCCTTAGAGGACAGTTTCGTGTAAATATTCCTTCTTGAGCTCTACTTTAACATATTTATTTCCCCCTGCCACGCCAAGTCGAAGTCGGCAATTAGTACCATGACCTGTTAACAATATTAGAAGATTGGCCGTCATACATTTTATTTTAATTTGGCGACCTTGAGTTTATTGAGGAAATATCGGCTGTTCACCGCGAACGTATACTTAACGTGCTTTTTAAGGGGTAAACATAGGAGAAACGAAAGTATCTGCCATATAAATGCATGCTAAATTATTCTGATAAACAGGTATCATGTTGTTACGGAATAAAAAAGCTAATTATGAAGAACCTTCATCCTGATTTTCTTACAACAGGGACGCAGACGATTAGCCGTAATGAACAGTTCCAGACTGTCGAGGTTCGACTTTTCATTAGACGAGGTTTATCCTCGAAAATAATGAGAAACTACTTTCGTCGATAACCCCAAATGGCAAAACATTACTTCCGGACTTATGACGCAGTTGCGCATTAAATCGCATGTTCGACAGTTTCTTCAGACTGTATTTATACAATTGAGAATAATTATCGAGGTAATGCTCCATTAGCTCCTGTTGCATGAACCCCTTTGGAATCACTCTGTAATCTCTTCTAGTCCGTATCGACCGGACAAGCGCAATGATAACGGATCATGAACGTTCTTGAGAGACTTCTTGGTACTCCCTTAGTACCCTTAACACGTACAATAGTCTAGACAGAAATCGTATTTCCTGTAGTAGTCGTCATCAACAAAGGTCGTCGGTCATAGAAACTTGGAGTGAATTCTTGACATTCGGGATAGATAAGTGGTATATCTCTTGTCAGCGATAATATTAATGGCCGAGGAATACCGATAATTCGATAAGCACGAGATTAAGGCATTTCGCAAGAGATTTGGAAAGTAACAGTTGGTTTTCACTAATTTTAGAAATCCGAAATTGAGAAACTACAGTAATGGATGGACTTATTTCCCAATTTATTTATTTGTTTCTTTAGCACCATGTATCTTATTAGATATGTTTATTGTTAATTTCGATGTATCTAATGCAATGCGATGAAAGCATAGCTTAAATGCCATACGTAACAATGTAGATTTTAATTTAAATCCCGGTCTTATTAAATTTTAATATTGGATTTCCATTCCGCATTGTGGAATGCATAATTATACGTTTCGATAGGAAAATGACAAAATTGACAATTTTGTAACGAATTAAAAGATTTTAATCAGCGGCTCGAATTGCTTCAATTTCTTTTAAGTAGTGTACGTAAAGTTATAGTACATTATCTCTCCTACTTGATCATGTGACCATTTCTTCAAGAGGAAGTAATCGACGAATTCGATAGACGATCAGTTATCAATGACGATATACGGTCATTTACCTGTCGCGATAACCATTCTTGTAAGTGACAAATTATCAAGTGGAACAGTTATCGTTCGCGAGTAATCATAAAAAAGCATATCACGCCACAGAAACTTCTAAGTGATTCAAAAAAGATATTGACGTTGATAATTATTGGATATAATAACCGAAATCCTGATTTACATATCCAACTATAAAACAACTCATTTTCAATACATAATGCATTTTGTAAATACTTAAAAACAGAGGTAAAACAGCGATCTATATTAATCCTTGAGGGAATATAATCTTTTAAATTGAAATCATTGAGCAGAATTGAACATGCCTTCTGTCGATCAGAAATAATTCCTTGCGATTTATCTTTATCCCAACATTATTGGTAATTTCATCAGCTGTATCTCATGGCAAAATATCTGCAGACAACTCGAAATATATCTGGTCGAGATGAATGAATGGAGACTTTGGCGATAAATAAATGAACCTCGCATTTATCTTTATCCCAACATTATCGGTAATTTCATCAGCTGTGTCTCGTGGCAAAATATTTGCAGACAACTCGATGTATCTCGGGTCGAGATGAATGAATGGAGACTTAGGCGATAAATAAATGAACCTCGCATTTATCTTTATCCCAACATTATCGGTAATTTCATCAGCTGTGTCTCGTGGCAAAATATTTGCAGACAACTCGATGTATCTCGGGTCGAGATGAATGAATGGAGACTTAGGCGATAAACAAATGAACCTCGCATTTATCTTTATTCCAACATTAGTGGTAATTTCATCAGCTGTATCTCGTGGCAAAATATCTGCAGACAACGCGATGTATCTCGGATCGAGATGAATGAATGGAGACTTAGGCGATAAATAAATGAACCTCGCATTTATCTTTATCCCAATATTATCGGTAATTTCATCAGCTGTCTCGTGGCAAAATATCTGCAGACAACTCGAAATATCTCTGGTAGGGTTGAATGAATGGAGACTTAGGCGATAAACAAATGAACCTCGCATTTATCTTTATTTCAACATTAGTGGTAATTTCATCAGCTGTGTCTCGTGGCAAAATATTTGCAGACAACTCGATGTATCTCGGGTCGAGATGAATGAATGGAGACTTAGGCGATAAACAAATGAACCTCGCATTTATCTTTATCCCTACATTATTGGTAATTTCATCAGCTTTGTCTCATGGCAAAATATCTGCAAACAACTTGAAATATCTCGGGTCGAGATGAATGAATGGAGACTTAGGCGATAAATAAATGAATCTTGCATTTATCTTTATTCCAACATTAGTGGTAATTTCATCAGCTGTATCTCGTGGCAAAATATCTACAGAGAACTCGACATATGTCTAGTCGAGATGAATGAAAGGAGACTTCCACGTTTCAATTTGGGTTAAATAGTACCATCTAAGCGCGATCGCTAATGAGCGTTAATGGCACTGTCTTATGGTACATTGACAGTCGGTTAACAATTAATTAGATAAACGAACGTCAATTGAGTGTACTGCGGAGTAAGGTAGCTTTCATCTGACCGATACACTTCATCATTAGTCAGTTACTCCTTCACCGTAGATCTGTTTACAGCTTCGCAAAATCCGTACGAGTTCCGGAGACGTACAATCGATCTTTCATTTTCCCGCCACTCAGCAGGTACATATGTATATTGCAATCGGCATTTCATTCTTTCTTTTCTCATTGAAATCGTGTTTTAGATTGTTCCACATTTTGTAGAAAATTTCCAAGACAAGACTTTGATCAAGTTCATCCGTGGTTTCACGGAAAATCGAAGTCCTCTATAGCCTTTTCCATACAGATTTTCTGTTAAAAAATATTTTCTACTGAAGGTGAAGCGAAGCACGTCGAGGAACTTGATCGACGTCGGTGAAACTGATTTTTTTAAGTACCTACTTTGCCGACATTCGTCCTTATATTGACAGCCGTATCGAATTATATTAGGTATTGTCCCAAATGGCATACTCCACCTGTCGATTTCGTATAATAATTATAAAGAAATCGAAGTAAAACTCCAGAAATCCCCTGGATTCATGGTTTCTGAGGCCCTAATTGACTGCAAAGGGACCCCATGCGCCATCTGTGATTTCCGTGTCAACTAAATCTTCTCTCCGAGACCTTGTATTACCATTATTTTAACATAGCAGCGCATAAAATACTCTTTTTGCCTTTATTCCGTTCAAATGCGAGTTTATCCATTACCAGAGTGTTCTAAATTGTCGTACAATTGTTCTGGCACCTTCGATTCTCATATTAGAACCTTCAACAGTTGGATATCGATAGAAAAATGAGAACTCGACACCATTTTGGTTCTGGTCTGGGCTAAGTTAAACAATTTTTTTGAAAAATCCAAATTTGAAAATGCCAGAACAATTCCTAGATGCTCACGAGTCACGTGTCAAAGTTTCAGACGGTTCGATCCAATACCCTTAAATAAAAGTGTCTTATTCGAATCGACTGATTTGAGGGGAGATTCACTTCACCTTAAAAATGTGAGGGGTTTTGAGGAAATAAGAATCTTTATTCGGTTCAATCCGTAGCTCGGTTGGAATTTGACTGACACTGAACGTCTCCGTTTTTAAAAAGTGGCTGCCTATCGGCCGTTGTCAAAATGACGAGTTACCGAGAATCGTGAACATAATTTCGTATGTCTTATAAAAAGCGAAAACAGATAAGAAATATCTATAAAATTTGTGCATTTGTGGGGTATAATGCTGCAGTAAAATTATAAATTTGATGTCTTAAAAGTGAATTAGTGCACATTTCTTTAGAGATCTATAATGTTATAACTTGTAATATCATGGTATAATATGTTATACGAATTACGATTTTGTGAAATTGTATAGGAAAATTCATATACTTACATACGACATTTGTACCATACGTTTATAGAGTATAAAAATGAAATGTTATAAAACATGTATAACATGTCTAGATAGAACATCCGAACAAATGTTGACGAGTTACAATACTTTCTTTCAAGAATGTATGTTTACTCGATCATTCGTATGTCGCAAAATGTATAGTTGTATCATGATCTGTAAAATCACGTGTTTTACCACGATTGCGTTGCCGTTGAGAAACGTTTCTGATATATGATATTATTGTTGCGCTTTCATAACAAAATCTGTTCTTATCGGGAATAGTAAGCGACTATACATGTGATGGTAGTAATCAGACGCCCCTACTATCATGAACATAGTGGGATATTTCGATAAATCACGGGCACCGACGGTTTATCAACAGCCTGTATCTCAAAAGCATTCAAAAATTTTCTTAACACTTATAGGATACAAATGTTTATCGTGCAAGTGTAGATGTCGCTAATTAAAAATTACGTTTAATATACTCTAGTGTTAAAAGAAGTATCTCAAAAGCATTTGAAAATTTACTTAATACTTATAGGATACAAATGTTTATCGTGCAAGTGTAGATGTCGTTATTTAAAAACTACGTTTAATATGCTTTAGTCTTAAAAGGAATATCTTAAAAGCATTTGAAAATTTACTTAACGCTTATAGGATACAAATGTTTATCGTGTAAGTGTAGACATCGCTTATGAAAAGTAACGTTTCATATACTCTAGTGTTGAAAGGAATATCTTAAAAGCATTCGAAAATTTACTTAATACTTATAGGATACAAATGTTTATCGTGCAAGTGTAAATGTCGCTAATTAAAAATTACGTTTAATATATTTTAGTGTTAAAAGGAATATCTCAAAAGCATTTGAAAATTTACTTAATACTTATAGGATACAAATGTTTATCGTGCAAGTGTAAATGTCGCTAATTAAAAATTACGTTTAATATATTTTAGTGTTAAAAGGAATATCTCAAAAGCATTTGAAAATTTACTTAACACTTATAGGATACAAATGTTTATCGTGCAAGTGTAGATGTCGTTAATTAAAAATTACGTTTAATATACTTTAGTGTTAAAAGAAGTATCTCAAAAGCATTCGAAAATTTACTTAATACTTATGGAATACAAATGTTTATCGTGCAAGTGTAGACGTCGCTTATGAAAAGTAACGTTTCATAAACTCTAGTGTTAAAAGAAGTATCTCAAAAGCATTCGAAAATTTACTTAACACTTATGGAATACAAATGTTTATCGTGCAAGTGTAGACCTCGCAAATTAAAAGTTACGTGCGAACGATTATATTTGTCCAAGGAGTTTCACTTTACTCGGAAACTTTTCAAGCACACTTTTCGAGCAATGCAATAGCATCGTCTCGGTTATTTTCCTTTTTTGGAGCGACGAAATCGCGAGGCTGTCGAAATCGACATCGAAAGTGGCGATTAAAGTCCGAAGAAATAAAAGTCTCGACCAAGGCGCCTCATCGGGCGGCAGCCGATAAAATCGTATGCTAATTTTCACGCCGACATAAGTCGCGATGTAATTAAAACGGTAACTTATTTAACACCGTAGACCGTGAAATCAAGGCAAGCTCCGAAAATTACGAAACACGTTAGGGTCAGAGATATCGTCCATCTCATTGATTTTCCCTTTTACATATTTAATTTTTTTCTCCGAAGAAATTCATTATTTATACACACAAAATCTATATTCACCGATCCATGTTCATGCCTCGCGTTTAATATTAAAAGACGTCTTTTAATGATAAAAGTGAAGTATAAGTACGAGTTTGTACAGTTTTTGATACGAGATAAGTGGGAAATAATTTCCTGAAAGCGGAAGATACTTTTCCCTGTTTAAGGCGTCTTTAGGCCAGTGACTAGAAAGAAAATCATACTATCTTAGCCAGATTGCTATCTCAGTGGGCGAGGATATCGTTATCGAAATCGAAACGGAAAGTGTCAATTAACAGCCGTGGAGAGTTTTAGACTTTACCAGGAGAGCAAGTCGAACGCAAGACTCCGTAAGGTCAACGCAGGGGGTCAAGGTTTCCTTGTCCTTATCGGCCTGATAGCACGTGACAGCGGTGCTTAGGTCCTCGGTAAAATCGACGCGCGAGCCCGGGTGGTAGCCGAATTGTTATTTAATTACTAGTTCAATTGCATCCCCGTCCACTCGGATGACCAATTTCCGGTTAATACGAGACGAGGTCATGCCGCGTGTCTGTTACCTCGAAAATTGTTTCCTCAAACTATATCCAAATCTAATTGCCGATTAAAGTCAATCATAAATGTTTCTCCTCGCACCTTGTATATCGAGTAATTTGTCACCTTGAATAATTATTCAAATGAAGCATTATGCCTCGCTTGACAAGCTTCGGAATTTTCTGTAGCTCTAAATCATTAAGTTTGAATCACTATTATAAACCAAAAATATACATCGGGAGTACAGGGCGGTTTGTCAGAACCTCTCGGTGCTTTCACGCCATCTTAAAAATTTTTACCTTAAGTGATATGAAAGAGTCAGCCTAGATATATCTGAGAAGTCAAATCGTTGGTGGAAGTATTCTCCGAATTGGGGGTACCGATTCGTTTCAAATTTAACCACGTGAACATGGAGACTTTAAAGTAGGCCCTGAAACTCATGAAATTTCATTATTTATCCAAAATTTGTTTATTTATCACGGACTAGAACCAACGTGGCGGGGTCCATACACGTTTTCGCTGTTTTACGATTTTTGGAGGCTTGGAACAGAAAATGAAGAGTTTCAGGACCTACCTCGAACAATTTAGAATATCGTAGAAATGGCATATTACAGAGTCAGATGGGAAAGTATGGGAAATACTTTCACCAACGATTGCAAGACAATGTCTCAGGACTAACATGTGTCTTTAGAGAAAAAATTTAGTTGCAGCTAAACGTCACAGATGGCGACGTTGGCCCTAAACAGTCGTTAGAATAATGAATTCACGGGATTTCGACAGTTTTACGTCGATCTCTTCATCATTGCTTTACCGAAATGACATATGGAACGCTTCAGTTTGTACAATTCCCAACGTAGACTGCAAAAAGGCTTCAATGTAAATATAAATGTCGGTTACGGGACGCGCCAGTTTATGTTACCACTTGAGTATTCAAAATGGCGTTACCACCAAAAAGGGTATAGATGAATTCTAATTTATCGACCTCGATTAAATTTCTCGGCGCCTTTCATATCATCTTAAATAAGGTACTTCGATCCAACTAACGTGACTTTCGACGCGACTCGAACGTTGATCAGTTTCGTCGGAAACGACCAACTCGCGAGTTTATCGTCTTGGAAAGTTTTTACCACGCAAACACTCCGAGGGGGAGGAGGCAAATATTGTTTTCTCGCGTCGATCGCGAATCGGCGACTCGATCGCCTCGATCGCGAAGCGTCGCGACGCTCCCTCAGGCGCCGCGACGTCGCCCGTGGAGGGAGTCCCCTCCACCGAGTGATTGCAGTCTCCAATCTTTCCTCATTAATCACAGGGATGCTGTTCGGGTTATTTTTAGAGGTCCAGTTCGCGTTGCACGAAATTAGAATAAATATTTTGGTGCGCCGGGGGAAATATGTGCACTAATTTTGAACCGAGGGAAATAGGTGTAAAGCGACGTACCGAAAGAAATGTATATCAAAGAAATTATTTCTACGTGTCATGCATTTATGTAGGAACTCTGAAACAAAATATTGATATTTGAAAATCCCAAATATTGAAAAAAGAAGTCTACTGTCGGTATCTGAAGACCTGTATGTCCTGTTCAATTTTGGTATATATTTTTTTGTTAGTCTATTCATTAGAATGCACTGAATAAATAGGTACGTGTACGGATTAAAAGTAATTCAGGGAAGTGGGGCAGATGTACCCAGGGAAATATGCCCCATAAATTAATACTAACTATCTGTAAAAAGCAGACAACTTCTCTAGGGTAGGGAAAAGTAGGGGATATCGTACCGTCGGTCAACTTGTACTAGTACGATATTTAAGAACATTTGTTTTGAATTAATAAACACAGTTGGGATAATTGTACCGGGATGAATTACCCGATTATGTAGTGGGACAATATTGCCGATCGGGACTTGTTTTCAGTTTTATAATTTTTCAAATGTCCGTTTAGGGTTATCAAAAGGTAATACATGTGTTTGCATGAAAATTAAATTAACTTTTTAATATTTACTAGTGACAATTTTTTAACGTACCCCACATGGGGTAATCGGTTGGAAACGATGCGGCAAAATTAGTAACGCGTTGGCAAACTAATGTAATATGCCTTTGACTTTAGTATTCACCGGTGCTGCCACCAAATATTAGGTATAAACAAATGTTGCAAGCTTAAGTTCGTAATTTTCCAGTTATATAGCCATTTCTTAGGGTAAGTAGGAGATATCGTACCGTCGGTCAACTTGTACTAGTACGATATTTAAGCACACCCTAAGAAATGGCTATATAACTGGAAAATTATGAACATAGGCTTGCAACATTTGTTTATACCTAATATTTGGTGGCAGCACCGGTGAATACTAAAGTCAAAGGCATATTACATTAGTTTGCCAATGCATTACTAATTTTGCCGCATCGTTTCCAACCGATTACCCCATGTGGGGTACGTTAAAAAATTGTCACCAATAAATGTTAAAAAGTTAATTTAATTTTCATGCCAATACATGTATTACCTTTTGCATAACCCTAAACGGACATTTTAAAAATTATAAAACTGAAAACAAGTCCCGATCGGCAATATTGTCCCACTACATAATCGGGTAATTCATCCCGGTACAATTATCCCAACTGTGTTTATTAATTCAAAACTTTGGTTATCTAAATAGTCACCCTTCGGTAAACGTGATTCTGTTTAGAAATGGCGTAAAAAAGAATAATGGAACATGGTTATCTTAAGATATGAGAGAAGCCATTATATTATAAAATGTGGTTTCATGAAAAATGCGCTAATGTAAAATCTACTGAATTTCATATATACGTTTTTTATAGTAGAATATGATTTATGTAATCAATTTTCTTTTCCGAATTTTACTTATATGGTCAATGTTTTGCTGTGAATCCATTTCTCGTATGTGGTAAAAATTATCCGACTTTATTACAATAAAAGAGGACAATTTACTCATCTGGTGGGACGATTTACCAAATGAGCTGTTTAAATCGTACCACTGTAAGGAATATTTCATTTGAATGTCTACCGTGTTAAATAGCGTGTATGTACCTGCATGTGTGCACATTACATGCAGTATTTCACAGGTAAATGAAATATGAGTCGTTCACTAAAACATCCTGCCAAAAACATTTCTATTGGCAGTTTTGTAAACTCGGTACAATTTACCCAACTTTACCCTATTAACACGAGATACTGCAATTAATAAGAAGCGGAGATCCGGGAGGGAATAATTCTTGGTGTACTCATTTCAATCTCGGGGTGGACCCACACTTTTTGCTATACACAGGAACTGATTGTATAAGTAGGTTATCTAGGACAACAGAGTAATTAATCACATTCACCCGCCGCAATTTATCAATTTGTTAGTACCGAGTACCTCACAGAAAATCACGTATACACCTAAAAGTTAATCCTAGAAATTGGTGGAAGCATACCCAGGGGAATGCGCTATAAATGATCACCAACCACCCCTAACACATTGATTTCCTCTCGACGCGATATCACAGAGCAATGCGTTATAAATGTTTATCAGTTATCCTTACTGCATCTCGACAAGATAACACAAGGCATCAAAGAGTTTAAAAAAATCGTTCTATGGCCGCAACGCGCGTTGTAAATAAAACTCTTAAGGTGATATGAAAGGATCATTCCATACATATAAAATGTTAAGATGTTCATAAAACTTTTCTCAAAACTGAGTGCACTGAATCATTTGAAACATTAGCACGTGATCATGAAGGCCCTAAGGAAGAATGCGTGAAATTTTATTTTTCACAAAAGTGTTCTCTTCGTTCTACTCTAGGCTAAATAAACAAAGTTCTCTTTTGAACGAAATCTGAGGAGCATCGCGTTCTTCCTTAGGGCCTTCATAATCACGTGCTAATGTTTCAAATGATTCGGTGCACTCAGTTTGGAGAAAAGTTTTATGAACATTTTAACATTTTATATCTATGGAATGATCCTTTCATATCACCTTAAGAGTTTTATTTACAACGCGCGTTGCGGCCATAGAACGATTTTTTTAAACTCTTTAATGCCTTGTGTTATCACGTGCCGAAGTTTTAAATTATTTGGTACACCCAATTTGGAGAAAAATATTATAAATATTTTGACCTTTTGATATATAAAATGACCCTGTCATATCACCTTATGTTAACGGGAGTTATTAGATATCATGAATCATTCTTTTACATAATGTTTTTGTGCTATCGATACTGGTTGTTTTGGGCACAAATTATTTTCATTTCTTTTTTTTTCTTCTTTTATTACTTTTATTTCACTTTAAACGTCAATAATAAATCGCGAAAATAACGTGTCAATACGAGGGAAAACGCTTACGTAAATTGCCTCTATACTAACACACAAAGATGAATAAACCTAAATAGAAATGAACTGTAAAAGCAAAATATACGCAAACTGTGCCAATACTAAAATACAAAGATAAATGTAAGTAGTAATTGGCTGTAAAACAATAGAATTGGGACGAGATACGAAGAATAATAAGCGGCGATTTTAATGCCAACTTCGGCAAACCGGAAGCGCAGCCGTTAAGTGACTTTATAGACAACATTCAAAAGTAATAACACTAACCGAAACGTTTACGCAAATTGTGTTAATATTAAAACCCAAAGCTGAATGAAAATAGCAGTTAACCGTCCACAATTTGACATACCGAAACGCGCTCATTGTATAACACGGGACCTTACACGTGCCCTCGTGTAAGAAGTTTCCCTCGAAAAGTGTTAAAAGTCTCCCATCGAAAAATTGAAATAGTCCAAAGAAATAATTTCCGTTCCTATTTGTTCGTTCCTCCCGGAAGGTCGGGCACACGAGCGAGATCGATCACAGATCCTGAAAGAAATCCCGCATCGGCTTACTCGCTTCTGATTGGCGCCCTCGCTCTCCTCGCCCAGCCGATTAATCAGCGAATTACTCAATCGCCTCTCTTTTTCTCTTTTTTTTTTTTCTTCTCTCCCCGTGTTTGCGAATGGTCCGATTTTCTCGTCTCGCAGTCGGGCGCAGATCGCGAAGAGGGCCGCGACAGCGACTCCGGCGAACACGGGCACTCCTGGGAGTACGATGACGGGGATGAAGACGGAAACCATGAGCGGCGCCGCCGACAAGGACGCCGAGCGCCGTCACGACGAGCCCAGGGCCAATGGCCACCCTCCGGCCAAGCTCGAAGACGTCCTGCAGCTCGAGGACTTCGCCGAGGACAACAATAACGAGGTGGGTTCTCTAGCAATTAGTTCGCGCCCCGATCGATCAACCCCGAAAGCGTCCCCGTCGATGGAAATAGGAAAGCTGTGAGTATCGAAAAATGCACGCTGGGCAAAGGCGACGATGAAGGATTAAGGTGGTATGAAAGTATGATATATAAGTACCAAAAAATCAAAATATTTATATCATGATTTATAATGATTTACATGATATATTATAATGATTAAGATGATACGAAAGTGTGATATGTACGGGCCAAAAAGTCAAAATATTTATAAAACATTTTTCTGGGTGCACCAAATTATCTAAAACTTTGACACGTGATTATGGAAGCTCTAAGGAAGAACGCGCTGCCCGTGAAATTTCATTAAAAAAAAAAAAAAAAAGGAAAAAAAATCTTTTGGCTCTTGTTCGAGATAAGTACACTTTTTTTTTCGAAAAATTAAATTTCATGAGCAGCGTGTTATTCCTTAGAGACTCCGTAATTACGTGTTAAAGTTTCAGATAATTTGGTGCATCCAGTTTGGAGAAAAGTTTTATAAATATTTTGACTTTTTGTTATGTATATATCACACTTTCATATTGCCTTAAGGTAAAATGATAGGGTCATTCTATATATCAGAACGTCAAAATATTTATAATAAATTTTTCTCTAAACTGTGCACCGAATCATTTTAAACTTTAGCACGTGATTATGGAGACCCCAAGGAAGAACGTGATGCTTGTGAAATTTCATTTTTCAAACTAAATTTCTTTTTATTCACTCTGGATTAGAACCTAAATCACATTTTTTTTTTGTGAAAATTAAATTTTACGAGCATCGCGTTCTTCCTTCAGGCCCACATTATCGCGTATCGAAGTTTAAAATTGTTTGATGCAACATTTTTTTTGTTTAGCCTAGAGTAGAACCAAGCCACATTTTTTTTTTGTGAAAAATGAAATTTCACAAGCATCGCGTTCTTTCTTGATAACGCGTTAAAGTTTCAGATAATCCTCCATGATAACGTGTTAAAGTTTCAAATAATTCGGTGCACCCAGTTTGGAGAAAAGTTTTATAAACATTTTCACGCTTTGATATATTGATTATAAAATGTTTATATATATATATATATGAATACATAGAATGACCCTTCCATATTACCTTAATCATAATCTTTAATCAGTGTCATTAACATCAATTGGACAAATATAAAGTAGAATGAAACTCTAATAACTTTTTGGCAACAATTCAGGTGTACAATATGTAGCGGCAATTTTTTTGGAAATAGGAGTTATTATAATAATGTATTATAATTTAATTTCAAACGGTCATCGTGATCAGTTTATTGATGCAAATGTTTTATACGATACCAGGTGCGATAGAGGTTTTATAGAAATATTCTTTATATTTAGCATCAGAAGTTCGATGATAAAGTCGGGGGAGTTTCCAGTTCTGATTTCAGATCCATTAGTTCTTGATAATTAGGAATAAATACTCTTATCACGTGTGAAATGTAAGGCAAATCTTTTCCATTCACCACATATTATAAAAATGACATACATATTTATTTTTATATTATTTCGATTAAGTCTTACATTTCAGAGATATTACGGGATGGTGACGGACAACGATGTTTATATTATTGTCACTTTTTTTTCTTTAAATTCGTAAAAAAAAAGTGCATTTTAGTCTCATTGCAGACAGACACAAAACGTAACATTATAGTTTAGAAAATCGTAAAGCCTATAGGTATACAACCCGTAAGCATCCTGGTAGAAATACTTGATTCTTCCGTGTGTGACACGTGTCACGTGCGAGTAAGGAAATTTGCATAGTAGTGCGGGAGTGCTCCACTCGCGTAATTTATTATTCCAAATGGTGTTTACCGTGAGCTCGCTTTACGCCCGCCAGCTTGTTTACACTCTGGTATGATTTGCCAAGTCAACCTTCTAGATTCTTACATATTTTATTTAATATCGATGAATTTCACCGAGAGAATAAAATTTATTTGAAGTCGAATAATGATGCCGATGCTTTCTGAGTACATATCGTGTCCATTAAAGTTATGCCGGCATAATTTTAATTGTAATTACAGAGTTGGACTGGATGAAAAAACATTCAAATTGAATACAGACTATACGTACTGAAAGAAATATTGTTACATAATTAATGCTACGTTCCGTTAAATAAAATGTATTTTTTACTTTTTTACTTCAGTTTTAAATCAGGAGACGACGCATGGAATTAAATCATTACATTTCGATACAACCTTATGATACTTTTTAAAACAATTTATTCAGCATTTAAATGTTTTTAAAGATTTTGGAATTCTAAAGAAATTTTACACGGTAGGAAAATAAAGGACATTTAAATTGTGAATTTTTAATCTTTTCCAGGGATTTTGCATGTTGTATTTGCATGAAAGCTCACTTATCGAATGAGGTCAAATTGACGGCACACCGTGAAATTGATAAAAAGACTGCAATCAATGTTGAAGCAATGAAAGTGTTGGCAAAAAACGTAAAAAGATTTGTATACAAGAAGCTGATAGGATATTTATCATCTGCCGGTTTTTCCGCAACATTCCTTAACAATATTTATACTTTTCGAGAGAACACAAGAAAATGTATGAACTTCCGCAACGAGTGCAATCAACTTTGCTCTATTAAATTTCGGCGACATTGACGTCAAGGAAAAGAATTAAATAAAAGAATACTATGTCAATCGAAATGCCTTCAGCTGACAAAACATTCGTCACGTCGTGCAATCGTGCGAGATAACAAATATTTGATGAATGGTTAACTGGGGGGAATTGAGAGTAAAAAATACCCTCCAGATAAGTTGGTCATACAGTGCTCAAAACGTCAGCTCCGTTCCAAAAATAAACACAATTAGCACAGAACTATTAAAAGAAAATTCACTAGTAACTATTTATCCTGCAAGTTTGTCGATGAAATTAGTTTCTTCCAACACTTCAAGATTATTACAATAAGGTAACTTCGGGTAATAAGGCCCACCATAACTTGAAAGACCTCTAAAAACTAAAATATAAAGTATTTTGGGAAGGGGAAATGAGGAAAGGGTACATGAACAATGTTTATTTCAGGTACAAACTATAAAAAGAAAATATAATTCTGAACAATTACGTAATTTAAGAAATTGCAGGACAGTGCTTCTGAGCTTTCTGCTCGGGCATTCTTTGTAAAGCCATTTCTTGCCCAGAGTACGTTGCCGCATATCGGCAAACCTATTTTCTTGATAAAGGCTGCGGTCCCAGTTCTCGGTCTTCTTCGAAGCGTCAAGCTTCGATTTTTTAAGGTATTTCGCTCAAATTTTGTCGCGACGTTGTATTTACTGCAACTAGTCATAGTTTCATATCCTTTTTAAAAAAGATCTTTGGTTGTGCTATGCTGGGCCTTATTCCCCGTTCGGTGCAATTTACATTTCCAAGTTATCATTTTTAAAACAACAAACCTTTTCAACAAAACTCATCCCACAGAATGTAGAGAAAAGTATAAAGTGTACTATATACCTGCTAGACAGAGCAGGACTTCACGAAACTTTGTGATCAACAGCTTGAATGCTGCAACCAAATTTTATAAAATTAACTTGGAATTATTTCTTATCAATCTCAGTCTACCATGAACTCCTCCACAGCCCCGACAATACCCCCAATGGACTCTTCATTGTCCTTCTAACTGGCAGAGGGAGCCAGAAACATTGCACCTTTGCTATATGGTGAAAAATAAGCATGGACCTTGCTATGGGCCTATGCACATGGGCCTTACTACCCAAAGTTACCTTAATCCCTGTGTAACATAAACATACAGAAACATTTGAGTAAAAGAAACCATTTACTATTAGAAATAACGACATTTGCTTAATGAAAATTCATCAAGAAGATCTTTTAAATTCCTTTTTACCATTGAGAAGAAAGCAAGATGAAACTTAACGACACCTACAAACTGGCAGGGAGAGCCACAAACGTTGCACTTTTGCTATATGGTGAAAAATAAGCATGGACCTTGCTACCCACATGGGCCTTACTACCCAAAGTTACCTTAATCCCTGTACAACATAAACATACAGGAACGTTTGAGTAAAAGAAACCATTTACTATTAGAAATAACGCCATTCGCTTAATGAAAATTCATCAAGAAGATCTTTCAAATTCCTTTTTACCATTGAGAACAAAGCAAGATGAAACTTAACGACACCTACAAACTGGATCTNAGGACCTAGCTCGAACAATTTAGAATACCGTAGAAATGGAATATTACAGAGTCAGATGGGAAAATATGGAAAATACTTTCACTAACGCTTGCAAGAGAATGCTAGCTTGTCTCAGGGCTAACGCGTGTTTTTCAGAGCAAAGATTTAGTTGCAGCTAAACGTCACAGGTGGCGACGTTGGTCCTAAACAGTCGTCAGAATAATGAATTCACGGGATTTCGACAGTTTTACGTCGATCACCCTATCATTATTTTACCGAAATGACATATGATACGCTTCAGTTCGTATAATTCTCCACATGGACTGTAAAAGACTTCAACATAAATATAAATGTCGCCAGGTTATGTTCCCACTTGAGTATTCAAAATGACGTTACCACCAAAAAGGGTAAAGATAAATTTTAATTTATCGACTTGGATTAAATTTCTCAGCGCCTTTCATATCATCTTAAACAGACTACAGAGAACGTGAAAATGTCGTTTCGAGATGTCGTATAATGAATGATTTGCTATGCTTACATTAAGATGAAAGGTAATGAATGAATGCCATGAAGTGCATTTACCTCGAGATTAATCTTAATTATTACAGTGTCGCAACTGATATACATTATCTTATATTGATCGAGATTACAGTCGTGGGTGAGATTCGACAACGAGTGAATAAGTGATCCTTCGAGTAAGCGTTTTGAACGTCTTGCATAAGTTTGTTTACGACACCCTTGCAATCTCATTCATGCAGTGCGTATTCTAAATGGATACCACTTTGACAATAAGTCGGTGACAATAACCCCTGGATTTTCGCTTCGTTGGATAAAATCGTTCAATTCCCTCCGAATAACGTCACGCAGTATGTACTCTGTACGGAAGATTGCATTATGGAATGCAAACGTAATTCTTATTACGCTGCAAAGATATTTCGTTCACGGACGACTTTAAGATATATTACAACGTAATTTCATAAAATCAATTTTGTTGCCCCCTTAAATTATTTATATTTATCTCAATCCTAGTACGGGAGACCTAGAACAATGTTGAAATCTACGAACATATTCTACCAGGTCCTTTTCGATATATTTCCAAATTGACAGTCATAAACGATAGATAATAAAGCATTTCTTTCTTCTTACAAATCTTACAAATTGTTATTCGTTTACCTTATATTACTAATAATAAAGTACGATTAAGTGTTACATTACCTCGAGTATCCGCACACCGATAAGAGGAGGATGCAATTACTGAAATTCAGAGAAATGGATTCATTAGTTCTTATCAATCCGCCCTCTTATACAAATCACTGGGATGGAAAATAGTCTGGAAAACAAAGCAAAGCTCCTTGCCGGGTACTGATGTAACAGTTGCGACTAACTCGATGATAAGTGCACTTTATATTCTTTCCATTCACTGTGCCGTGCATTAATGTATTCCAATGATTACAAACGCAACGGTATGTCCAATTACTCAGTCCACGGTGGTGTTCGTACATGCAATCTACTTGTTACAAATGTCAGACCATTTATTGGAAGTGCCGCTAGACATGTTGTTTCGACTTCTACCAAGAACGTCGCCATTTTTACTCGGAGACGTTTTTCTTGGGGCATCCTTCATAAATTTACATAAGGTAACTTTGGATAATAAAGCCCACCATAACTTGAAAGGCCTGTAGAAACCAAAACATAAAGTATTTTGAGAAGAGGGTACATGAACAATATTTGTTTCAGCTACGAACTATAAAAAGAAAATATCATTCTAAATAAATACGTAATTAAAAAAAATTGCAGGATGGTGCTCCTGGGTTTTGTTACCGAACCGTATAGGTAATAAGGCCCACGGACATCGATGGGAGAATGCACATTAATTTGCACTGTTAGGGCAAGTTATGTCATCAAGATCCTCGAATGTTGTCTTCGAGCATTCTTCGTAAAGATATTTCTTGCACAAGGTACGTTGCCGCATATCGGCAACCCTATTTTCTTGATAAAGGCTACGGTATCAGTTCTCGGTCTTCTTTCAAATACCAGGCTTCGTTTTTTTAAGGTATTTCGCTCAAATTTTGTTGCGACGTTGTATTTCCAGCAACTAGTCATAGTTTCATGTCTTTTTTGAAAAAGATCTTTGGTTGCGCTATGCTGTCCTATGCCGGGCTTTGTTTCCGTTCGGCGCAATTTACATTTCCAAGTTATCATTTTTAAAACAACAACCTTTTCAACAAAACTCGTGCAACAGGATGTAGAGAAAAGTGTAAGGTAGTACATACCTGCTAGGCAGAACAGGACTGTATAAAACTTTGTGATAACAGCTTGAACGCTGCAAACAAATTTGGTCAAACTCACTCGGAAATATTTCTTATCAATCTCGGTTTACCATGGATCCGTCCACAGCCTCGACAATACTCGCAATGGACTCTTCTTTGTCCTACTAATTGGCAGAGGGAGCCACAAACATTGCACTTTTGCTATATGGTGAAATATATACATGGACCTTGCTCCCCATATAGGCCTTGTTTCCCAAAGTTACTTTACACGAAGTTATCATGCATTATTCCAATAAAGGGTACCTTCAATCATTTCTTTCTTATTATTATTGTTTTTCTTTTCAATGAAATCTTCAGGAGGCATCGCTGGCGGACTGATTTACGTCCCCGCTGTGATAACGACGGGATTTTATTTCGAAAGATGGAGAGCTTTGGCAACCGGCATTGCAGTCTGCGGTTCCGGGATCGGAGCCTTCTTACTTGCGCCTATCTCCGATTTGTTAATCAAGCAGTTCGGATGGAGAGGAGCATTGCTGATCCAGGGTGGTAAGGTCCTTTAATCTCCTTCTGTTCTTCGTGGGGGAAAAAATAAAACTCCTGGTTTTATCAAAAGATATGGTATACAGAGTTGTATCCGCAAAGAAAATAACGGGGGGCATTAATTCAGGAAATGGATTTTAATGCTCGAAATCACGCGGAAATTATCTGGACATGGTTGGAAATACCCAAAATATTACCGCAATCTTAACGTGATATGAAAGAGTCAGCGTATATATATCTGAGAGGTTTAATCGTTGGAAAAAGTATTCTCCGAATTGGGTGCACCTATTCGTTTCAAATTTTACCCCGTGAATATGGAGGCTTTCAAGTAGATCCTGAAACTCATGAAATTTCATTCATCAGACAAAAATTATTTATTTATCACGGACTAGAACCACCATGGCGCGGTTCGTGTACGTTTTCGCTGTTTTACGCTTCTTGGAGGCTTAAAATCGAAAATGAAGAGTTTTAGGATCCAGCTCGTACAATTTAGAATACCATAGAAATAGAATATTACAGAGTCAGATGGGAAAATATGGAAAATACTTTCACCAACGGTTGCAAGAGAATGCTGGCTTGTCTCAGGGCTGACACGTGTTTTTAGAGCAAAAATTTAGTTGCAGCTACACGTCACAGATGGCGACGTTGCCCCTTAACAGTCGTTAGAATAATGAATTCACGGGATTTCGACAGTTTTACGTCGATCTTTTTATCATTACTTTACCGAAATGACATATGTAACGCTTCAGTTCGTAAGAATATTACGAAGCCTATTAATGTGATATGAAAGAGAGTCTATATATACCTGAGAAGTCAAATCGTTGGGGAAAGTATTTTCCGAATTGGGTATACCCATTCGCTTAAAATTTTACCACGTCAACATGGAGGCCCTGAAGTAGGTCCTGAAACTCACGAAATTTCATTTTTCATCAAAACTTTATTTATCATGGACTAAAACCAACATGGCGTGGTTCGTGCACGTTTTCGATATTTTACGCTTGGAGACTTACAATTGAAAATGAAGAGTTTCGGGACCTAACTTGAATAATTTAGAATACCGTAGAAATGGAATATTACAGAGTCAGATGGGGAAATATGGAATGCTGGCTTATCCCGTGGATAATACGTATTTTTCGAGCAAAAATTTAGTTGCAGCTAAACGTCACAGATGGCGACGTTGCCCCTTAACAGTCGTTAAAATAATGAATTCACGGGATTTCGACAGTTATACATCGATCTTTTCGTCATTACTTTACCGAAATGACATATGGACCGCTTCAGTTCGTATAATTCTCAACGTAGACAGTAAAAGTCATCAACATAAATATAAATGTCGGTAACGTGACGCGCCAGCTTATGTTACTACTTAAGTATTCGGAATGGCATTATCATCAAAAGGGGAATAGAAGAATTTTAATTTATCGACGTCGATTAATTTTCTCAGCGCCTTTCATCACATCTTAAGGCCGATTGTTACTTGTCATCGAATCGCATTGTTCTTTATCGTATGAAATCAAAGGCAATCGCTTCTCAAGGAAGAAAATCGTTTCATGATCTAGAACGTAACATTAAGTTCTGTTTCCAGGAATGCTTCTGAATTGTGCGATTTTTGGAGCGATGTTTCGTCCTTTGAAACCGACTCGAATTAAAGTAAAGGCGCAGCAACCGGAAGATGTCGGTAACGAAACCAAAACACCTTTGATGGGAAAAGGTGTTTCTACGACTTCGCTGCACGTGGGTCAACCGATTAGACATCGGTTTTTTGGGACCAACAACAATATGGAGTACCCTACAGCGGCTCAAGTGATTGGCAGTAGTCCAGATATAATGAAGTAATTACCTTTCATTACATATAAAATCCTCCTACACAATACATGACGTCTAAAAAGAAAAACATATAAAATCGAAGAAACAATTTTCAAGGCTTTTTGATGTTTCAAAATTTCCTTAACGCCTTCTCCTAATAATAATATGTTTCCTAATTATCATTATGGATTTGGATGGTTATATGGTATTCTTACAACTAGTGACGTTTATCTTTTATATTTTAATCATTTTAGTAGCCGTTCGTTGCACTCGTTACATAAGATGAACATGGTGCCAAAGTTAGAGAGAAAACTGAGCACCTCGGAGAAGAGATTATCTGTTCCGATTTATCCCGAGTTGGACGTCAACGACGACCAAGAACTAAAAATTGTGGAAGAGGAGAACAATCTGCTGAGTGGAGATCTGGCTAGGCTCAACGGAAGGATACCAACGGTGTGTAGTTTTGGTTAACACTGACATTTCTAAAGCCAAACGAGTGTCCTTGATTCTTTCAAGTGGGATATCTTTCAAGCAGGTTTTGTAACGAGTCTCACTTCTTTTTTTTTTTTTTTCAGATCCGAAGGCACACGATTAGCGAACGTCATCTGCGGGCCAATTCAGACGGAAGCCAAAAGTCCTTGAGGACGAGCAGAAGAGGGACGTTAACCAAAGATACACAGAGGCCATTTTACAGAGATGATATCTTTTACGGAGGTTCTTTGCACAGGTTGCCGCATTATAAATCCCAGGTATCTGCCTGACAACAATTGCACATAACTTTAATCGATTCTCGTCCTTTCTTATCTATGGTAAATTGAATGTGTAAAAATGCCTTAAATCGATAAGTGGGAAGCCTAAGATAACACAGAAAATAATATAAATTGATACAATTTTAATGTAACTTGACGAAGTTGCCAATATATTTTTTGATCACCGGTTAAAATCATTGAAATGTTCCCACGAAGGCGATTACAAAGTCAATCTCTTTTTCTAGTTGTCCTCGGTTGGTTATCACATGTCCGTAACCAGGTTACCAACCGCAAGAGATGTCGCGGAAGAGGAAAGCGGAAGTTGTTACCTGTGTCCAGAAAGTGTACGACGAATCTTAACAACTATGTTGGATTTGAGCCTGCTTAAAAGCCCTTCTTTCTTGATCTTAGCAGTCAGTGGAGGCCTTACTATGATGGGATTCTATACGCCCTTCATGTATCTGCCAGGTACAGTTTAGAATACACAATTCAATTTACATAATTTCAGTAGACTTTAACGAGTACTTTCGTCAATTAAATCTTCTTCTCATTTATAAGTACAAAGATCCAAATTATTTGGGAATAATGAAAACGTAGAACTTCATATAAATACAGGACGAAAAGTCTCACTCTTTATTTCCTGCGATTAAAGTAGATTGAACGATCTCGATTTGGTATTTAACGAATAAATGTAAATTATAACAAGCTCTCAGAGTTCCTCTTCTCTTTACAAATTTCAGGACGTTGAATTTTTGGCATCTATGCTCTGCGTTTACATGCATGCGTCCGGTCGAAATTTATCTTATCTCGGAGCGAACTAGCATTCAGCATTTTACTCCCAGACCATTTGCTTCGATAATATCTGTGTGCAATCTATCGAATAAATCTCTCTGCCAACAGATCGGGCCATCATGTCCGGAATCCAAGCATCGACCTCGATGTTCTTGGTCTCCGTGATCGGTATTGGTAACACCGTGGGACGTGTTGTATGCGGAGTGGCCAGCAGCATACCGGGGGTGGATGCTCTCGTAGTTAACAACATCTTTATCAGTATCGGGGGAATAGCGACCATATTATCAGGAATCTCCTTATCGGAAGAATATCAATTCTTTTATGCAGCCAGTTTCGGGTTGAGTATATGTGAGAACCATTTTTATTTCGCGATAATTTGCATTTGTGGATGCTCTCGTAGTTAACAACATCTTTATCAGTATCGGGGGAATAGCGACCATATTATCAGTAATTTCCCAATCGGAAGAATATCAGTTCTTTTATGCAGTCGGTTTCAGTTGAGTATATATAAGAACCGTTTCTATTTTGCGTTAATTTGATATGTACTTGTTTCGTGAACTACATATTGATCATAGTAGACGAAAAGTTTCCTGAAAAGAAATCAGCAATAGTACTCCCGCAAAAGCTATTGTAGATGATGAGAATAGTATTATATTGTTAGAAATGGTACATATTTATTAGACGATCGCGATATAGTGCGATGACAAAAGCATGTAAATAGCTCTTTGATTACAATGTCTGCAATATCTGTCATACAAATATACTTTATAAAATGAATAGGATGAAACAGTTTATAAAATTCCACTTTCGTACTTAATCATATATTTCATGTTCGTATGAATAATTGTATAACTTTTATTTTATAGCGGTCTTCGCTTCTTTGAGGTCGATTCTCGTGGTCGATCTCATGGGACTGGAGAAACTTACAAATGCCTTCGGACTGCTTCTTCTTTTCCAAGGGGTTGCCGCCACTGTTGGTGCACCTCTAGCAGGTAATTACATCGTTAACATTTACCTTTATATCGAATTCAACACTCTGAACAGTCTAAGCGATATTGGTTATAGAGATTAGCGCTTATCAATAATCGATTTTAATCATTGAACTCACTTCTTATCCTTTTATTCAAATATTTTAAGACGATATGAAAGGCGCTGAGAAATTTAATCGAGGTTGATAAATTAAAATTCATTCGTACACTTTTTGGTGGTAACGGTAAAACAATTTTCAATACTCAAGTGGGAACATAAGCTGGCGCGTCACGTTACTGACATTTATATTTATCTCGAAGTCATTTACAGTGTACGTTCAGAATGATACGAACTGAAGCATTCCATATGTCATTTCGGTAAAGTAAAGATGAGGAGATGGATGTATAACTTTCGAAATTCCGTGACTCATTATTCTAACGACTGTTTAGGACCAACGTCGCCATCTGTGACGTTTAGCTGCAACTAAAATTTTGCTCTAAAGACACATGTTAGCCCCGAGACAAACCAGCATTCTCCTGCAATCGTTGGTGAAAGTATTTTCCATATTTTCCCATCTGACTCTGTAATATCCCATTTCTACAGTATTCCAAATGGTTCGAACTAGGTCCTGAAACTCTTAATTTTCAATTCTAAGCCTCCAAGAAGTATAAAACATCGAAGACATACACGGACCACGCCATGTCGGTCCTAGTCCATGACAAATAAATAAATTTTGGATGAAAAATAACATTTCATGAGTTTCAGGATCTACTTGAAAGCCTCAATATTCACGGAGTAAAATTTCAAACGAATAGGTGCACCCAATTTGTGGAATACTTTCCTCAACGATTTGACTTCTCAGATATAAATAGGCTTACTATCACCTTAATATTGGAGAGAAAATGCAATATATTTTGGGCAATCTTTCCTTGGGAATGATTTGGCATTTATTTCTCTTTCAGGAGCTTTCATGGATGCTACAGGGAGCTATGATGCTTCATTCTACCTCTCAGGATCCTTGATCCTGATGTCGGCGGTGATATGCTATCCTCTGAAGAGGGTCAACCAATGGGAGAGGCGCCGAGAACAGGAGAGGCTCGCAAACCTTTCTAAGTCGTGATAGACGGCGACCAACAGAGATTTCTAAGGAAAGACTGCCTTGTTTTCTTGTAAATACTCTTCAGTCGCGTGTACATAAAACTAAAAACTCGAACGGGAGTATCGGAATCTGCCATTTCCGAGGAATCGGCGTTTGCGCGTCGAGGATCTATCGCTTCCAACGATCCAAAGGATCGCTCGTTGTTGTTTCTCAGCGAACATTTTCGTTAGAAACATTACCAGAAATGTTCGCAAGAGCAAAGAAAGTTTGCATTTAGGAAAGTGAATGCATTTAACGCGCGAGATTTTAGTAGACGGGACAATGTGCTTCCTTTGTGTGATGTGCGTGAAGAAAACGTTTTAGTAATGAATTAAGCACCGTAATCATAGGTGCTCGGAGGCTCATGTAACCATTTATTCAAATAATTGCTGCACTCACGAGTCAGGCACTAAATAACAAAAGTCAAAGAATATTTGTTACGCCTTGAAAACAGATATCCACAGGCAGAATCGAATTTACCTTGTGCATAATTCTTTATCGTGTGAAAATATTTGATAATGAGAAAATCGCATCGGTCTATGAAAAACGGCGCAGCAAACTACAGTTCTTGTGATTAATTAATAATTCTCAAGTTATAGTTTTCTATTCAATATCAATACCAGTATTTGTTGCATTCTCTTTTCCAACGATTCGTGGACGTATATTCCATATTGCTTCATATCATCCATATAAAAAGCACCTTATAAATCAAATAATACGAGGTGATCAGGTGAATCCCATGGGGCTGCATCAACCGGGGCATAAAATCTTCTATAATAAAAAAACAAATAACAGTCCTATGTGTGTTATATATTCAGCTGGTATAAAAGTAATTTAAATTAGAAACCAAAGAAATGGAATATATTTAAAAATACGAACTTTCACAACAAGTCCACCGTGAAGCGCGGAAATAAAGGCGCGAGAAATGACATCGATAGCAAGAAACTCGGTATTTTGTTTTGCACATTAGATATTGCTGCCATTTTGTAGAAGTCTAAAGAGCCCGTATGTAAATGCACGGCAACGATGAGACATTTATTTCCTAATTTAACCTCCGAGCATCTATTGAAATCATTAAAGGCCGGCGTCTTTAATCAACGTGTTTAATCATAGCCAAGGTCGCAGCATAAAGTACCTCAAGACGACATAACAACTGATCGATTCCGAGAACGACGTCACCATAATTAACTAGCGTGCAATTAATGCCTCTTATATGTGCTCTACTTGCAAATGTTACCGCATCCTTCTGCATAAATGCCGGAATGCTTCTACGGTACGTCGTGCAGGTTTAATTACACTCTCTGTGTGCGAGTCAGTGCAATCAGGCGAATCGTAATTCACGGAATCGACTCGGATATACTTAGATGAGGACAAGTAGACGTCTTTTATGCACGAGATTCGTCGAATCGATTGAACGCGACAACTCCCTATGGTTCCTAATACGAGGCCAGATAAAGAACCCAATACACTCTCGTAGATACTATTAAGTGGGACATAATGCAAGAACATTGTATATTTTTGTATGAGATTAGCGAGAATCACGAGGGTGCCTTTAATGACGAATTAAGAGGACTTGTAAATACGAATTTATCAGTGCTGTTCATTTCGTTTGGTCTATTTAATTATCAAAGTTTAAGACAAATTCTTGCATCTCTTTCGAATGATGACGTGAAATTAATGTCACTGATAAACTCGAATGATAAATATCAAAACCCCTTAAGGTGATATGAAAGTGTCATGTATACATACCAAATAGTAAAAATATTTATATAACTTTTTGTCCAGATTGGGTGCACCGAATTATCTGAAACTTTAACCCGTGATTATGGAGGCTCTAAGGAAGAACCCGACGCTCGTGAAATTTCATTTTTCGAAAAAGCAAAATGTCACTTTGGTTCTAGTCTGGGCTAAATAAAAAAAAAAAAAAAGTCGTTTGAAAAATGAAATTTCACGAGCATCGCGTTCTTCCTTAGGGTCTTCGTAATCGCTTGCTGAAGTTTCAAATGATTCGGTGCAACCAGTTTGGAGTGGATTTATAAATATTTTGTCTTTGTGGTGTGTGGATATATATGTGACACTTTCATATCACCTTAAGATCGTCATTACCGATCTCGATTGACTAGCGACTTCGCGACAATACGGAAACTGCCATAAAAGCATTGCGTGGATTTCAAATTGTGTTCGTCTTGTAATTTCAGACACCTATTAATTTTTTCTTAATCTTTCCCGACCCCCGGCTTTGTTTATCATTAAATATACTCGGCAGGACGTGGAGCAAGTAATCGATATCAATCACCGCCTACTGCTTAACTGCGGTGAGGCGTTGTGATAGCAATCTGCTTGCTATGGTTCACAGCCAGGATAACACATCGAGTGGCAGAACGTCACCTCTACATAGTCAGTGGGAGTAAATTAATTAGACAATAAATCTACCCGATTAGAGAGCCTCTCTGAGCGCTGTTATCGATGGTATCGATATTCTTATGGACAAGATATATGGAGCTTAGGCGAAATTTGACATAAGTATTGACGCTTAAGGTGAAGTGAAACCCCCTTCAAATCAGTCGATTTGAATACAACACTTTTTTTTAAGGGTATTAGACCAAATTGTCCGAAACTTTGACACATCACTCCTGATCATC
Source organism: Orussus abietinus (assembly GCF_000612105.2). Lineage (NCBI taxonomy): Eukaryota > Metazoa > Arthropoda > Insecta > Hymenoptera > Orussidae > Orussus > Orussus abietinus. The sequence goes on along the minus strand of NW_019394413.1, from coordinate 37,375 downwards.
TAAGAATTGACCTGACACATTTAAAATTTGGATTTTTGGAAACAATTTTTTAACTCACCCCAGACCAGAACCAACATGGCCTCGAACTCTCATATTTCGATCAATATACAATTATCGAAGGCTCCGATATGAGAAACGAAATGGTCAGGACAATTTTACAACAATTTAAAACACTCTGGTAATCGATAAACTCGCATTTGAACGGGATACAGGCAAAAAAAATTGTTGTATGCGGTTCTATGCCAAAACGATGGGAATACGAGGTCTCGGAGTGAAAATTTAATTGACCTCGAAATCACAGATGGCGTAGGGGGTCCCTCTGCAGTCAATTAGGGCCTCGGAAACCATAAATACAGGGGATTTCTGGAATTTTACTTGGATTTCTTGATATTTATTGTACGAAAACGACAGGTGGAGTATGCATCCATTTTGTACAATGTCGAATATAATTCGACATAGCTGTGAATATAAAAACGAACGTCGGTAACGTAGGCATTTAGAAAAATATTCTTTATCGACGTCGATCAAGTTCCTCGACGTGTTTCACTTCACCTTAACCAGGGTAAAATACCCCACTGAGACATTTCAAGATAAGAAAGTGATCGATGATTAGGAGACGTACGTGATTTTGTCGAAAACATATTTATACGTTACGCATTACGTATGTAAAGTGTCACCTCTCTTTAGCAAGTAGGAGTAAATTTATTGGATGACAAATCTCCACGCGCTCTCTTATCGGACTCGTCGATATTCTTGAAGATGAAATCTCGCGGATAAGGTGTATCGGGTATATCAGTCAAATTTGACATGAAGTTTGCCGTTTTACGTCAGCGAGATACCCCACGGGGACTTCCCGAGATAAGACCCTAGTAGCATAATATATTTCTGTTATATTTTCTATATATTTAAGAATATCGTACAATTTGTAAATATTCAGCAGACATTTGAAATATTTGCAAAATATTTACTTAAGAATATTATTTTCATAATATTTTGTACAATATTAGCTCCATGTGATTCATAATATCTTTCTTACAGATATACAAAACGTTTCGTTTCATTTTAATATAAGTATTTTTTTTTTTAATATTACCTGCCGAATACATTATAAGCGTTTTAAAAATATTTAAAATCAAACTCGCACGTTTTGCTCCCATTATGAAATAGCGGAACGAAAATATTGCAAAAATTTCTCGTGTCTTTTCATACCAAATGAAGTGTCCGATAATAATCGTAAAGTAAATAACGTATTTCTATTATATTTTACAAATTAAAAACATAATTTCGATAAATGTTTTTAAATAATTAAAACTAAATATGTCATTGAGATTTTCAACAAATATTTTAGATATCTTGGAATTAAATCTACGAGACGTCTTAAAAAATCTGTCGCTTGAGATATTTAGCAAAAATTATAAAAAATATTTAGAAATTATTCTGTGCTACTAGGGGAAGTGATCGATAATTAGGAACCGTCTCATGAGTTTCTCGGAGACATATGTGCAAATGCACAATGAGTTCGCGTATCCTGCTTAGAATATTCCTCTTATCGCGTTTCTTGCGATATGTACGCTTCCTTGATTTCTTTCAACAAAGAGCTCATGTTTCGTGACATGTGTAAAATTACCTCAGGAAGCGAGACACAGTAATTGAGCAATCGGACTTGATTGATGATCAAATTTGGTCGTGGGCTAAATCTGCGAACGATTCAAACGAAGGAAAACATATCACACCCCCCTGTCAATGCCTACAATGTAGATACAGTTGTCACGTGTGTACTCGATTGATCGGCCGCCCCGAAGTGCGATTATTAGTTATGAGGGTCATACAGTCTGTGTCCACAATTCGCAGTTGAGAATCCGCGCATTCAATACCCGCTAACTGTCGCTTTAATTAGGAGGCTTGTTAATCGCGAGTTGCTTGACATGTACATCGACAAATAATCCTAAATCTGACGTTAACGTCGACTCTCCATAAACCGATACGATCGCAAAATTAGGCTCATTAACTCTTTCGTTACCTTGGACGAGATATCTCGCGACCCAATACTGGCCGATCAACGCTTTTGACGAGATATCTCGCGACCCGGTAGTGGCCGATTAACGCTTTTGACGAGATATCTCGCGATCCGGTAGTAGCTGTATTTATTTCTTCCTTTCAGCTATACGAATAGAATTAGTTATAAAATGTATTCATCTAGAATGTCAAAATATTGGTGCTAGAAAGCTAGATTATCGTTAAAAGCGTTAATCCGCTGCTACCGGATCGCGAGATATCTCGTCAAAAGCGTTGATCGGCCAGTATCGGATCGCGAGATATCTCGTCAAAAGCGTTGATCGGCCAGTATCGGATCGCGAGATATCTCGTCAAAAGCGTTGATCGGCCAGTATTGCGTCGCGAGATATCTCGTCCAAGGTAACGAAAGGGTTAAATTGACCGAAAACACCTCCTTCCTTGCCGAGAAATCATCGTTAGCGTAGCAACTAATAATTAGAAAATCATTGCCAACGTTCCGGTAGATTATTCTATCCCTCGATGGCCAAAATCTGGTCGATAAATTAAAATTCATCCGTACCGTTTTTGGTGGAAACGTCATTTTGAATACTCAAGTGGGAACATAAGCTGGCGCTTCACGTTACCGACATTTATATTTATGTCGAAGTCTTTTACTGTCTACGCTGAGAATTATCCTAATTGAAGCATTCCATATGTCATTTCGGTAAAGCAGTGATGAAGAGATCGATGTATAACTGTCGAAATCCAGTGAATCATTATTCTAACAACTGTTTAGGACCAACGTCGCCATCTGTGACGTGTAGCTGCAACTAAATTTTTGCTCTAAAAACACGTATCAGCCCCGAGACAAGCTAGCATTCTCCTACAATCGGTGGTGAAAGTATTTTCCATATCTTCCCATATAACTCTGTAATATTCCATTTCTACGGTATTCTAAATTGTTCGAGCTAGGTCCTGAAACTCTTCATTTTCAATTCTAAGCCTCCAAGAAGTATAAGACATCGAAAACGTGCAGGGACCACGTCATGTCGGTTCTAGTCCGTGACAAGTAAATAAATTTTGGATGAAATATAAAATTTCATGAGTTTTAGGACCTACTGTAGAGCCTCCACATTCACGTGGTAAAATTAGAAACGAATCGGTAGACCCAATTCGGAGAATACTTTCACCAACGATTGGATTTTTTGGATACACATGTGCCCATAATTATGAAAGTGGTCTAAGTCAAAATTAAAAAAAAAAAAAGAGTTTATCAGTTATTTCACGCCACATTATTTTAAACTAAATTAATTCAATGTAATTTCGAAACAAAAAATATATGACTTAGACCACTTTCATAATTATGGGCACATATGTATAGGCTGACTCTTTCATATCACGTTAAGTAATCATTCCTGCGTACCCGCTTTACCCTCGGCACCGACAAAACCGGCATACCCTCAATATAAAGAGGGTAAGTTTTCGTCGGAAGGCTCCGCAAAGAAAAGACGTTGGGTTTACTTTCGGCGGGTTTCGACTGCGGATACATTGCGACATGGAGCGGGGCTGGGGTTAGGCCCGGTCGGCGTAGGGGGTTCCGCGGGCGCAAGGGCGCAGGGCACAGGGCGCAGGGGCTGGGGAGGGATGAAGAGGGACGGAATGCGGCGAAACGAGGGGGAGAAAGAGGGAGAGTCTCCTCTGCATCCGCAGCATCCTCGCTCCTACCTACCGAGCCTCGCGGCCGCGGCCGTCCCGTCCAGTCGACCGCCACGCCGGGAACTGGACAGTAGGCCGGGACGCTAGACGCCGGTCCGTGCCCCGACGCCGCGGCGTTCCACGGGGGTTTACGATCACTCGTTAGGGAGGTTTTGTAACCTCAGCCTGTGGAGATTCAATTCAGCCGTAAACGTAGAAATACGTACATAACACCGGTCTTCGGGTCTAGTCCGGTTCAGTTGGACGCCACACAGACCCTGGACGTTAAGATTGAACCCTGGACCCTGGTCGGTGTACCGACGCCGTGGCGCCCGAGATTTTTGCAATTACTCGTTGGAAAGATTTATTGTTTAAATCAACTACGGAGTTTCGCGGCCGTGACCACCGCGTCCATCCGACTATCCACCGGGAACTGGGCAGTACGCCGGGACGCTAGACCCCGGTCCGTGCACCGACGCCGCGGCGTTCCACAGGGTTTACCATCACTCATTAGGGAGGTTTTCTAACCTCAGCCTGTGGAGATTCAATTCAGCTGTAGACCTAGAAATACGTATACAACATCGCTCGTCGAGTCCTGACCGTTCCAGTTGGACGTTACACCGAGAGCTGGACGTTAAGATCGAACCCTGGACGCTGGTCGGTGTACCGACGAGACTTTGCAATTACTCGTTGAAAAGATTTATCGTTTAAATCAACTACGGAGTCTGGTGGTCGTAACCATTGTGTCCATTCGACCACCCGGAGGGAACTAGGCGATAGGCCGGGACACTAGACGTTGGCTCGCGTCGCTGCGTTCCACGGGTTTCTAGGATTACGTGTTACGGGAATTTGTAATGCAGCCTCCGGGGGTTAAATTGAATTAATTAAACTGTAACGTAATATCGTTTACGAGGTTTCCCAGCAGCGGTCGTTATGACCAGGCTGTTACATCGGAAACCGGATCACAAGCCGGGACGCTAGACGCTATCTACGCACCAGGGGTCTCGGAAGATTCTACGATTACCTGTTAGGGAGATTTTCCTATTTTTCATCTGGGATAATCGGGCCGATCGAGCTGTAAATTCAGCTGTTAACGGAAAATTACCTACCGAGCTTCCCAGCTGCGGTCGTCCCGCCCAGTTGATCACCACTCCGGGAACTGGACGGTAGACCGGGACTCTAGACGCCGGTCTGAACGCCAACGTTAAAGACCCTCTCCAAAGTACTGCGATTACTTCTTGGGGTGGCTCTCAACCTGTTACTTCGTGGGAAGCGAATTGAACCGCAAACGTGGGATTAAATCCCCAGGAGGAAGGGGCCCCAGGGGCAAAATCTAGTTTTGGTTACACATGCAAATCTAGCATTCTGTCGAAAACAGCAATAAAAACTACGGGGTAAACGCTAATGTAAAATTAACCGAGCAGCGTTGTATCAACAAGAGAATGTTGCTTCGAATGTAAATAATTATATCAGTTATCCTGTCGACAGAAAACTGAAGAAAAGGCATTAGTTTGGATGACAACATTGCGAGTTTCGAAGGGGTGTCGTAATTAACTAGCGAAAAAATGTTTACGGCCTACCTTTTTGCTGGCGATGGTTAAATCGAACTGTAAACGTAAAGGTAAATCGCTAGAGGGAGAAACGGAAAATCTGCTCCCGATTGTACATAATTAAATGAAGTGCTTCGTCGAGCTCCGAAACTGGAGCTGGGCAATAGACATCGCTTTGGATGACAACGGCAAAAACCTCTGCGAGGTTCCGTAATTACCGTAATAGTAAATGCTAAAGGTTTTCTACCTTGCCACTTAATCCAAGAGATTAAAACTGAGCCTTACACGTAAAAATGATATTACCGGCACGGTAAACAACACCAGTGGGACGTTGTCCTGTTTGTAATTAATTGAGTCAATTCTTCAGAGCACAACCATGCCGGGTAAGAAGCAGTAAATAGGTGGCAATTTTTACGGCAACTTTGTGAGTTGTCGAGGGATTACTATCAATTATAAAAGGGATTAAAGTAAAACTTTAACGTAAGATAGACCCAGCGATGCTATGAGGTTTTCACTTATTGGGATGATCGAATGATCGAACGATTGAATCTATTCTTTAATTCATTACGGCGGTGCATTGTGGGTAATATATACAGATTGTATACGGAGGAGTATGCGCACTATAGAAAGGTATGTTTATTTAACGCAGCCGATTTTATTAGAAATAACGTCGAGATCTCGAGACACTTCTCCCTGGCGTGCCTTTTCGATAAGTAGAAGTATGCAAGGGATCAGCTGATTTTATACTACTTATCGACCACTATTGATTATTGTACCCAATGCAGTCGTTCAATTAATCGCAGCCGAATAGCATGGAAATATCATATCTGAGAAGATAATCTTGTTATCCCAACCCCTTGAGGGCGAATCCCACGCTAATGAGGGATCAGTTAAATAAACCAGGAGCTGGCCTTATCTCCCGACACCGATATGGCAGTACTTCCGGTCACTAAGAATCTCTTTTGAGGGAGAATCGGAAATGTACTTCGGGGTAACGAGAGCAGTTCGCGAGGACAAGAAGAGACGAACCGACAATCTGCGGCGATGAAGTAATAGAAACTTCCGACAGGATCTGAACTAAAACTAGACAAAGTCGAGAAGGAAGGAAACATTCGGAGTTCTCTTGTTATCCCTGAAAAATCGGAAGTGTCGAGTATCCAGGAACTTTGGCTCTCCCCCAGATAAAGAAGAGACCAGAGTGGAAGTAATGACGAAGTTTCGCCACCTATTTTTCATCCTAGGAGCGAGAGTGTAGGTCCAGTCGTTAGTCGCAATAACGGAAAATTGAGAAACATAGGTCAAGAGGAGAAGAAAGAAGTCATTTCCTCGCCATTTTTTCTCGCTGGTGGGAAAATCCGGAACGGTTCTCTTCTTTCTTCCCTTACTTTCTACTCTGAGAAAACCCTAAGCCCTGGTTTGTACTCACTTTACAAGTGATCCTCCGGCTCGGTGAAAGAACTTGAAGACTAACGATATATTATTTGACTCTTTGAACGACACCAGCGCTCGAGGAAGAAGACCTAGACGAAGAGGAGCTCTCGGAAGAAATCGCGAAAGGGTCGCGGTTCTTGGTGGCTCGCGGAGTATAAGGCCAATTATTTCGGCACTAATTAAGTGTCCCGACGTCCGCCACAGTGAGCTCTAATTGGACTAGAAATAGAGCCAGACGTTAATTAGTTAATTCGAGGAGAGTCCCGCCGGTCGGACGTCTTCGAGCACGAGGGATCAGCGAAGATCGCTGGGCATGAAGATCCGCTCGATCTTCGGCAAGATCACGATCATAGGCCGGATAGGAAGGTGAATTTAAACTGCAAAGTAGAAAAGGGAGACGTAGAAGAGGAAGAAGTACGCGTCAAGGGTTAAAGTAGAATAAAGCAAGAAGTTCAAGTAGAGGCAGTAGAAGAAAAACCAAGTGGGATAAAAGAAAGAAGCGACATCTAAGGGAAGCAACGATCGATCGATCAACTATTAATTCCACCGGCTTTCTCTTCTTCTATGAGACCTTTCTGTGGTACGTGACCAAGATTGCAATTATGGCCACTGGTCAAAGAGGGAAGTCGCTGGTACACGTGGACAAACGATATGGCTACATGCCATGTCCTCTTCATGACTCGGGTAAGCATGACGATTTAAAAAATGATCAGCATAAAAATCCAGGTAACTAGTCACAGCTAATTGGATCGTCTTCGTTTACTTGCACTTTAATTGGTTTCGTCGTGACGAAGGTGACGGTAAAAAGTAGGAAATCCGAACATCGAACAGAGGATTCTAGGCAGCCAAATGGACAGGGTTGGCATAAATACGGTTTTTTTTACATAAAGCCCAGCCCAATGGTTTTAACCGGTTTAAACCATAATTGCTGGTTTTTACCGCCTAAATCGTTGCCTAGAAAACAGGGGGTAAAACCTGATTTAAACCATATTTAAACAAGGTTCTTTTCGTTGCTTTATCCCGAGTATGCGCAGGAACAAAAATACGTTTGAAGGCTATCTACTTCGTAGATAGGTTTGAATTTACTTTAATTTGTTTAAATGTAAGTGGAGCGCACGTGTAGGTCCAGGGTGCACGCAATATTAGAATAAATTTTACGCTGCTTACATCCCAATGGATTTTATAAGGTGGTCTAACCGATTAAAACCCTGGTTAAAACCGAGGGGGGTTTTATGTAATGTATTTGGTTTACTGTAAACAAAAAAAACGGAAAAAAAACCGCTGGTTTTAACCGGAATGGGTCAAACTTTGCCAAACCTGCAAATGGATCAATGCAGTTGGTAGGGGCAATGTCGCAATTTACAGAGGCTGAAGAAAATTCATTTGGCTCAAGAAGATCCTCTCGATCCGATGAGACTTTATTAGGCTGCAATAAATCGAGACGGTGCTCTCCTTCCACGAAATTGATTTATTTGGCTGATGTAAGCTTCTTTCAGTTATTTATGAAATTGTTGTATCGAACATACATATGTTTACAGGGTTTCATTAAAGAACAAGGAATGTTTACTTCTGTTTGACTTTTATCCTATTTCAGAGATTTCTTTACAAACTAATATACAATTCCGTTCCTCTAGAAGTTCTGAAATACGAGGTTCGAAAGAGTCCCAGAAACACAAGTTTTCTCAGGAAATAAGTATCGCGGTTTAAGGTGAAGTGAAACCCCCTTCAAATCAGTCGATTTGAATACAACACTTTTTTTTAAGGGTATTAGACCAAATTGTCCGAAATTTTGACACATCACTCCTGATCATCTAAGAATTGTCCTGACACATTTAAAATTTGGATTTTTGGAAACAATTTTTTAACTCACCCCAGACCAGAACCAACATGGCGTCGAACTCTCATATTTCGATCAATATACAATTATCGAAGGCTCCGATATGAGAAACGAAACGGTCAGGACAATTTTACAACAATTTAAAACACTCTGGTAATCGATAAACTCGCATTTGAACGGGATAAAGGCAAAAAAAGTGTTGTATGCGGTTCTATGTCAAAACGATGGGAATACGAGGTCTCGGAGTGAAAAATTAATTGACCTGAAAATTACAGATGGCGCAAGGGGGTCCCTCTGCAGTCAATTAGGGCCCCAGAAAGCATGAATTCAGAGGATTTCTGGAGTGTTACTTTGATTTTTTGATATTTATTGTACGAAAACGACAGGTGGAGTATGCCATTTGGTACAATATCCAATATAATTCGATACAACTGTGAATATAAAAACGAACGTCGGCAACGTAGGCATTTAGAAAAATCTTCTTTATCGACGTCGATCAAGTTCCTCGTCGTGTTTCACTTCACCTTAATTTCCACGTAATTTAGTTGCAGAGTTTTGGATTATCGTGATCTTTCTTCTCAGAGTTTACAGATGTTCGGGTACCGGGATTTTGGAATATTGAATGGCGATGGATAAGCTCAGAATTGTCACGTAACGACATATGTCATTTAATATTAACACCTTATATGAGAATGACGCCATTTGGTGTCAAATTGATACTCTTATCTATTATGGATGACGCCGTTAGGTGTCATTATTATATTGGTATATTTTCTTCCTGCCTTAGAGGGAGGAAAGCAACGTTATGACCCCGTCGATAAGGTGTTAATTAACCCCTTCGCACCGAAAGATACAGTGACTATAGAAATTCTGATTCTTCTAATCACTCGTTGACTTACAATACTTTGTTTTATAAAACGGTCGAGTGAAGTGAAGTAATTAATTTGCATAGTCGGGGTTTTGTTATGTCCCGCAGTGGTAGAATGGTTTCCTCACCGGCTGGTTTACAATTGTAAACCTGGCTGGACTCCAACTCAACGATAAAAACTGTCGGTGTCTCTTCCAGAATACTCAAGTTAAAGTGACAGACTGTTTTTTTCACTGATCCTTTCTAGAAATCAACAACCCCAGAGCTTATCACTAATATATTATATGAGAAATAATATTAACGTCAAAGTTTTGTCTTTTTAACGTCAATGGTGCTACTTAGATATTTAAATACGTTGCACAAAAGGGATTTCAGACTTTCTTGTTGGTGTAAGACTCATCAAACAAGGGATGCTCGGATCGTTTCAATAACATAAATGTTGTCAATTTATTAAGTGCCACTTCTGTGTATAATTAACGAAATATCACTGCTAGAAGGATAAACTGTTTCTGAGGTATAAACCCAAAATTACTAAACCCGCTAATAAGCGTCAACGAAATTTTACACATCTCGTATAAATTATTGAGAAAGTAGAAGACCAATTGTAACAAATAGTATTCATTACAAAATGAAACTCCTCCGGTCTGCACACAATAAATGCAAAACATTGTCCAAAATGTTCCCGGCAACGTATTTATACCACACTCTGACCAAATTGTATTATGCCGTCATTCGTCATAATGCGTATAATCTTCAAAAGAAAATAATTTCCCTTAAAAATCATATGAACATCTCTGAACGTATTTCCCGCAATACGGCGCAGGAAGTTTGCGCAGATCAGGTGAAAAAAGTGAGCAGTAGACAATAGATGCAAAACATTGTCCAAAATGTTCCCGGCAACGTATTTATACCACACTCTGACCAAATTGTATTATGCCGTCATTCGTCATAATGCGTATAATCTTCAAAAGAAAATAATTTCCCTTAAAATCATATGAACATCTCTAAACCTATTTCCCGCAATACGGCGCAGGAAGTTTGCGCAGATTAGATGAAAAATGTGAGCATTGCCACCGGTAGAGTGCTCATAAGATTCGGATATGGTACTATTCGTGACGGCATGGTATCCCACGGAATCATGCAAAGCACGGAAGACCGATGACTCCGCATCGTACCGAAATAGAATAATTACGACGTGCACCCGACAGATTTACGTATAGGTGGTACACCGGTGAAGGTCGTGTGTTACGCGGATACACACCGTACACCCGACGTTCGATTTCAACAAGAGTTATGCGTCAGGAATAAGTAAAGGTCGATTCGATCGATCGAGCGGTCCGCCTTGGCAAAATTTCACAAAGGGACGAGAAAAATCGATTTAACTCGGTAATGAGCGAGCACTAGTCCGCAGCGCCGCACGTAGTCTTGCACGTATGCATAAGTACCCTGTTAAAATAAAAGATTATAATTTTATAACATTTTTGTTGGGAATTTAATTCAAACATGGTATACTGATTTTATAACATATTTTCAGAAACAATTTAAAACATATGTTATAAATGTAGGACATATAGGTAAAAAATGTGTAACATATGTTATACATCTCTGTTTAACTGTACTTGCTTTCAAACGCTTTTTTTTTTCTGCAAACAAACAAATTTGACAAACGTCCTGGGCATGTCTGAATACGTCTTTGTAGACGGTCCTGCCTTAAGCGGCGAAAAATTCTTTTTGTATATAACGGGGAATCGAACTCGGAAATCATGGGTAAGTAAAAATCACGTTGTCTATGATGCCACTGCAGTCTCCTATTGAATGTAAGGATTTTTTTTCAGATTAGTTGAACACTTCTCAGAGTCAAAAATATCGCTACAATGCTCCCTCGCCAGTGCCACCGATATTTCTATCTCGATTAAATTTGTTTAAAAATAAACTCACACAAACGATCATAAAATTAAAAACTAATCCGAAAAAGTTATAAACAATATGTACCAAATGACTTTCGAATACCAAATTTATAATTTTTCTCCGCGGTTTGATAAAATTACAACACGGTGTTATAACATTCTAAAGAAATTTATAATTTTATAATAAATGTATACTAATTCACTGTTAAAATTTATAATTTTATTACAACCTTACGTACGTAAAAGTATATGAATTTTATGAATATTTTTTACAGTGCAAGTATATAGGGATGAAGAGCCGCGTGTACATGACCCTACGAATATACGGTACCAAGAGCAGGAATTTACTGCGGTATGTCGTGGCGCATCTAAATTCAACCATAGCGGAATGTATGTTAATTGCCATTCATAAATCCACGAGACTAATGGAGATTTAAATTAAATTTTACGTTTGATTTTTTTTAAGGAACGTACGGAATGTAGAAGTTGGGATTAGCTTTGTTTCCTCTTCGCAGTGATTTTTTATGCAGTAGTATAAAGATATCGGATGTATTTAATGGACGTGAACGTATTTTTAAACATAATTTAATAATTACCCGAGAAATTGTCCATCGCGTATAAAAAAAAAAAAAACATGAATTAAGAGAAGTGAATACATAATATATCTTATCTCAGCACACACCTCGGAGAGAAACCCGTTACTGGGATATAACTGAATAATACATAACGGAATTAATTATTCTCGCAGCAATTAACGATAGACGTTGCATGCGGAAAAGACAAGGACATTCTGCGTGCTGCACTTGAATGTGCATTTTTTTACAGTTCTCTTCAAGATAGACTTCAGGGGAGTAAAAAACTTGATGACAAGTGTTTCCTCCGACAAATCCCTCGTCGTTATTTTAGGTCAAACGGAGAGCAGTTTCCGTTGAGAAATGCAAATTTTTCGCCGCGATCGCGGAAAATAAAACACTGCTCGATATTCTCCTCGGCCTCGTGACTCGATTACGAGTTTCGACGGTTCGGAAAAAGTGCCTTTATTACTATCTCGAGACTTTCGAATAAAGAGAAAAAGAATTGGTAGATTTATATAATAAGAACAAGAATGTCACAAAATTAGTATGCTCGCCTGGGCATTGAGAACCGTAACGTTTGAAGAGACTTAGAAGTGTAATATTGAATTCAGAATAAGATATAAGGCAACAAATTGCAATGTTCAAAAAGGCTAAATTACATATCCACTTATTGATTTCAAATAATCCAGGTAGATTTATATAATAAGAACAAAAATGTCACAAAATAAGTACGCTCGCCTGGGCATTGAGAACCGTAACGTTTGAAGAGACTTAGATGTGTAATATTGAATTCAGAATAAGATATAAGGCAACAAATTGCAATGTTCAAAAAGGCTAAATTACATATCCACTTATTGATTTCAAATATTCCAGGTAGATTTATATAATAAGAACAAAAATGTCACAAAATAAGTACGCTCGCCTGGGCATTGAGAACCGTAACGTTTGAAGAGACTTAGATGTGTAATATTGAATTCAGAATAAGATATAAGTCAAGAAGTTGCAATGTTCAAAAAGGCTAAATTATATATCCCCTTATTGATTTAAAATATTCCAGGCGTTTAACATAAATGTAGTGAAAAAACGAGATCTTTCCTTTTGCTATGCCCACAATCCACAATACATGTGCAGAGCTTGAGGCAATAAATTTCGTAAATAAATTTCGTAAGGTAACTTTGGGTAATAACGCCCATCGTAACTTGAAAGGCTTGTAAAAACTAAAGTATAAAGTATTTTTGAAGGGGAAATGAGCAGAGGGTACATGAACAATGTTTATTTCAATTACAAACTATAAAAATAAAATGTAATTCTAAATAGATACGTAATTAAAAAAATTGAAGGATGGGGCTCCTGGGCTTTGTTACCGAACCGTATAGATAATAAGGCCCCCGGACATTGATGGGAAGATGTACATTAATTTGCACAGTTAGGGCAAATTATGTCATCAAGATCCTCGAATGTTGTCTTCCGGCATTCTTCGTAAAGCCATTTCCTGCCCAGGGCACGTTGCCGAATATCGGCAACCCTATTTTCTTGATAAAAGCTGCGGTCCCAGTTCTCGGTCTTCTTCGAAGCGTCAAGCTTTAATTTTTTAAAGATATTTCGCTCAAATTTTGTTGCGACGTTGTATTTCCAGCAACTAGTCATAGTTTCATGTCCTTGTTGAAAAAGATCTTCGGTTGCGCTATGTTACCGTATGCCGGGCCTTATGTTTTAAAAACAACAAACCATTTCAACAAAACATATCCAACAGAATGTAGAGAAAAGTATAAGGTACTATATACCTGCCAGACAGAGCAGGACTTCACAAAACTTTGGGACAAACAGCTTGAACGCTGCAACCAAATTTGGTCAAATTCCCTCGAAAATATTTCTTATCAATCTCGGTTTACCATGGACCCGTCCACAGCCCCGACAATACCCCCAATGGTCTCTTCTTTGTTCTACTAATTTTCAGAGGGAGCCACAAACATTTGCACTTTTGCTACACGGTGAAATATAAGCATGTGCCTTGCTACGCATATGGGCTTTATTACCCAAAGTTACTTAATAATTTTTTTTCAAATTTGGACAAGGAAAGTGTCAGATTTCCACTGACCTCGGAAGTTACGACTGGGTCGAGTTTTTAAACGCAGCTCGTTGTAGGTAGTAGGTTAGTTTGGAGGTAAAACGAACGGGGGTGGTCGTGTATGGAACATTAACGCGTCGTACGCGTACAGACGCGAGTGAATGCGCGACAAGCAGCGTTGAGTAAGAGGCATTCGCTTCCGTCGTTCCTCTCTTTTTAGTGCCGCTCGCTTTAGTGACGTAACAAATGGCGTTATGGTACAAAGGTACTTTGATACTACTATCCTGTTTGCAGCGTACGCATTTACGGAGCATAACTGTGTGTACTCAGAACGCGATGTTAATAACGACGCGCATGAAAAGTAGGACAATCATTTCAAGATTACATCTTCGTATATGCGCAGGAGGAACCTTCTTATGCTCGTAGTTGTGATATATGTGCAGCTGCTCGCAGTAGTTTGCAGTGCACTTGGAGAAATGTTCTGTCCACGATAAAAAGTTTGACTACAGACTACAAGAAATGAAAACGAGTTTACCGAGGAGTTCCCTTTGAGCCTTAAGAGTGGACAAGAAACTTTGTTGAGTAGAAAATAAGTACACTGGCATGAATCAGGGTGTTCCTACGTTTCCGACGCATTCGTTTCCGTTGTGTCTTCCCTCTCGGTCAACTCGATTATAAACATTCCCTTCCTATTTTAGGTGATGTCACTAGAGCATACCTTTGAATTTTTTGTCACATTTCAAGTAACTGAGCATGGAAAGTCAATTAATAAATAAATAAATAAGTATACTGGCATGAATCAGACTGTTCCTATGTTTCCGACGCATTCGTTTCCGTTGTGTCCTCCCTCTCGGTCAACTCGGTTATAAACATTCCCTTCCCATTTTAGGTGATGTCACTAGAGCATACCTTTGAATTTTTTGTCACATTTCAAGTAACTGAGCATGGAAAGTCAATAAATAAATAAATAAATAAGTATACTGGCATGAATCAGACTGTTCCTATGTTTCCGACGCATTCGTTTCCGTTGTGTCCTTCCTCTCGGTCAACTCGATTATAAACATTCCCTTCCCATTTTAGGTGATGTCACTAGAGCATACCTTTGAATTTTTTGTCACATTTCAAGTAACTGAGCATGGAAAGTCAATTAATAGCTTATTTCATCAGTGACATTGAGCTCGGAGGTGATCCTCTGTGTTGGCAGATAATGTCGTCGAACGAACTCTACATGTACACGGAAAAAAAAAAAAGAATGGTTAGGAAAACCATAAATGTGGTAATCGTACCCCTATTGCAAGGCAACATACGGGACAACCTCGGGAGGAGGTTGCATTAACCAGCGCAACATGGTAAAAAGAACATACTAAGGGTTACTTCCCCATTTAGTCCATGTAACTACAAGGAACGAGTTGTTCCAACATTGGGCATAGTTATTTTAGGAATATCCATTTAAAAATTTACCTTCGACATAAAGAATTCGATTTTTATGATTACATACGTTATACTTATGTTTCTGTCAGTGTTCTCATAAATTCATACCTCAAGTAGTAGAACATCAGTTGATGTTCAAAAACATGGTTTCTCGATGATCACTTCCCTTTTCCCTCTTCTTCGGGGAGAAGTAAAGTCGTTGTATCTTAAACGTAAGGAATAGTAACAGATCATATATGCACTTAATGGGGGTAAACCATTGTTTCTGCAATCACGTAGGCAAGTTTAGAATAGCCTTGCAACGGGTAAAACCTTACTATAATATATGGTTACAGTTCCCAGATAAATCTTCAATTTTCCTGCGCGTATTGTAACCTCTTCATGTACTTAATATTACCATTCCAAATGGTGATCACCTCTGCACCTTTTAGGCGCAATACCATGGATACAATACCTATTCGCAAGGTTACATTTGTGCCCATAATTATGAAAGTGGTCTAAGTCATATATTTTTTGTTTCGAAATTACATTGAATTAATTTCGTTTGAAATAATATGGCGTGAAATAACTGATAAACTCATTTTTTTTTTTAATTTTGATTTAGACCACTTTCATAATTATGGGCACATTTACGATTCCATGTGGTCCATTTCACCATTTATGTGGTTTTACTTCCTACAGTATTTTAAGAATGTCCCTATAGTAATTGTAACCAATTTACTTTTTTCCGTGTACGTGGAAGTATTATGGTTAATATGCACTGGCGGACATGAACAACCCCTCGAAGGATGTAATACCGGAGGAAGTACACCAAGGGAAGGTATTCATGTCCACCAGGGTATAATGAAAGCATGATCCACGATGGATGTTCAATTTCCAAAAGTTGAGGGACCATGTTTCATCCCTTTACAGAGACAAGCTAAAGCACACGAGTGAAGTTGAAACCCTGACTATGAATCGATCTTTCGGTAATTAATTTCACGCGAACGCTGGTTTAGAGCGACTCGTTGATTGAACGAAAATTCATTTTCCATTCGTATACAGTTCTGAACTTATGCATTCCTCTGGTAGACGGAATTTCTGCCGTCTATGTGTGTCGGAAATAAATTTCAACTCCGTTAACGAATACAAATTTCCTAACTCGATTGTAATTCGCCAACAATACCGATATTCGCGTGTTAAAAAAAGAAATTGTTCAATTAACTTTGAAATCTAAAGGATAATTTATAGCCGTAATCGAGAAGAATGTTACTTCTATGCCGAACAATTCGACGACGGAAAAAATTATGTGCACGGGCAAACATTTAATATTAATGATATTTTCATTATTTATTCAATATTTATATATCATTAACGTACAAATTTAATATTCATACTAATGCCTCCTAATTAAATTTCTTACTTGTTAGTTTTGCATGTGATCAGCGAATTATCAAACACTGTTTTCTCCTTGGCAGACTGATACTAAAAAGCGTTGGCCTACAATTGTCTATCGTTGAAACACTGCCGTCAGAAAAAGTTCGATGATATACGGCGTTTTATTGGTGGAGTCTCGTCGTTATTTGGGGTTGTTGTTTTCCGATGATATATCACGAACGTCATATCTAGTTCCTCTTGTCGAAACGTTTCCGAAAATATCTGCCAGATGAAAGCTCTTGATTAATCATACTTTGCGGACCGTACACCATTTTCAAATCGAATTATTTACTCATCAGTTTAAAGAATAGGTTTGATTATGCTCAAATTACCCACCTCAATTAACAAGGCTCTCAGTGACCCACAAGAAGTTAACAAAACACTAATGTTCCTAAAAGACATTAACCTCTTACGCGAATTGTAAAACCTAACCATCATTATTTACTCACCTACACAATTTACTTAAGGTGAAGTGAAACACGTCGAGGAACTTGATCAATGTTGATAAAGAAGATTTTTCTAAATGCCTACGTTGCCGACGTTCGTTTTTATATTGACAGCTATATCGAATTATATTGGGTATTGTACCAAATGGCGTACTCTACCTGTCGTTTTCATACAATAATTATAAAGAAATCGAAGTAAAACTCCAGAAATTCTCTGGATTCATGCCTTCTGGGGCCCTAATTGACTGCGGAGGGACCCCCTGCGCCATCTGTGATTTCCAGGTCAATTAAATTTTCACTCCGAGACCTCGTATTACCATCGTTTTAGCAAAGAAGCGCATACAACACTTTTTTTGCCTTTATCCCGTCCAAATGCGAGTTTATCGATTACCAGAGTGTTCTAAATTATCGTAAAATTGTCCTGACCCTTTCGATTCTCATATCAGAGCCTTCGATAATTGTATATTGATCTAAATATCAGCGCTCGACGCTCTTTTGGTACTGGTCTGGACTGAGTTAAAAAATTTGATTGAAAAATCCAAATTTTGAATGTGTCAGGACAATTCTTAGATGATCAGGAGTGACGTGTCAAAGTTTCGGACAGTTTGGTCTAATACCCTTAAAAAAAAGTGTTGTGTTCGAATCGACTGATTTGAAGGATGTTTCACTTCACCTTAAGCCAACGGTGCGTCGCTAATAACCAGAGCAGTTGATGCGACGTTAAATATTAAAAAAAAAAAAGTTAAAGCGACTCGACCAGGCCTTCCCTCGTGGCTCGTTGTATCTGACAGATCGAGGTATGCCAAAACTCGCACGCGTTTCAAGTATACCATACTTCCCCGAAGAACTTAACAAGCTCTTTTTACCGTAAACGCCTTGAGGTATTTATATCCAGGCGTTACCTGCCAAGCCTATTAATACCAGAGTCAAATACAGTTTCGCGGCCGCTCGCCAATGCGAATCGTCAGTGTCGCGTCGCATAAACAGAAAGTCGCCGCTTCCGAGTGTCTTCCTCCGTTCGAAAGTAACTAGATAACCGATAAAGCTGGATATACTAAAGTGTAAAGGGCGAAACCCACCTTCTTTAGGAAAATCGCGCGAAACCGAATAATAAAACTGTGCAATAAAAGTCTAGACGAGTAAGAACGCTTTTAGAGAACGTTTCCTGCTCCAGTATGCGTCAGTTTAAGGTGAAGTGAAACCCCTTTCAAATCAGTGGATTCGAATAAGACGCTTTTTTTTTTAAGGGTATTGGATAGATCTGTCTGAAACGTTGACAAGTGACTCGCGAGCACCTAGGAATTAGCCTAACGCTTTCAAAATTTGGACTTTTGAAAGAAATTTTTTTACTTAGCCCAGACCAGAACCAAAGTGGCGTCGAGCTCTCATATTTCGATCGATATCC
The DNA here is from genome assembly GCF_000612105.2 of Orussus abietinus. Taxonomy (NCBI): domain Eukaryota; kingdom Metazoa; phylum Arthropoda; class Insecta; order Hymenoptera; family Orussidae; genus Orussus; species Orussus abietinus. The sequence continues at coordinate 18,751 of NW_019394413.1, read as the reverse complement.
AATTATTGAACGGTCTAATATGAGAAACGAATGTTAGAACAATTGTACGATAACTTAAAACACTCTGGTAGTCGATATATTCGCATTTGAACGGGATAAAGGCAAAAAAGGGTTGTATGCGCTTCTATGCCAAAACGATGGGAATACGATGTCTCGGAGTGAAAATTTAATTGACCTGGAAATCACAGATGGCGTAAGGGGTCCCTCTGCAGTCAATTAGGGCCCCGGAAAGCATGAATTCAGAGAATTTCTGGAGTGGTACTTTGATTTCTTGATATTTATTGCACGGAAACGACAGGTGGAGTATGCCATTTGGTACAATATCCAATATAATTCGACACAGCTGTCAATATAAAAACGAACGACGGCAACGTAGGTATTTAGAAAAACTTTTTTACCGACGTCGATCAAGTTCCTCGATGTGTTTCACTTCACCTTAAAGGGGATTAAGGCATGGGAGGTCGAGGTGTGGAAAAACATCGTTTCTAGGTAAAAGAGAACTAAACTTAACGATTGAAGTGTCCGTGGAGTGTGAAAGGGTTCGACCAATCCCAAGAATCCATTGTGCGGCGGTTTACGTATCGAGGAAAACTCCAGGATAATCAATTACTAGAGGAAATGGCTTTAAAGCCGCATGTGGTCAGTCACAGTAGTGTTTCCCGTGTCTAGTCAGACGCGAACATCCGCACTTTACCGGCGTGATCTGGTGCAGTGTTATTTAGAGAAAACTGCATTGTCGTGCTTAGGTAGTGTATTGTGCAACTGTATTCGTAATTTGATACCTATATCCCGCCACTTTACGTAGAATGCCCGGTTTCCCAAAATTAAAGTCCCGTTGAGATCCTATTGCAAGCCTCGTAGAATAGAGATCTTGAAATGATGTTCATTTGTAATAATCAATTAGAAGTGAACGCGGTCTTAAGATGATATGAAAGCCGCTGAGAAATTTAATCCAGATCGATAAAATAAAATTCATCTACTACCCTTTTTGGTGGTAATACCGTCTTGAATATTCAAGTAGTAACATAAGCTGGCGCGTCACGTTACCGAGATTTATATTTATGTTGAAGTCTTTTACAGTCTACGTTGAGAATTATACGAACTTAAGAGTTCCATATGTCATTTTTGTAAAGTAATGACGAAGAGATCGCTGTAAACCTATCGAAATCCCGTGAATTCCGTTTGCCCCGAGACAAGGCTGCATTCTCTTGCAATCTCTTGGTGGAAGTATTTTCCACATTTTCTCATCTGACTCTGTAATATTCCATTTCTACGGTATTCTAAATTGTTCGAGCTAGGTCCTGGAACTCTTCATTTTCGATTCTAAGCCTCCAAGAAGCGTGAAACATCGAAAACGTTCACGGACCACGCCATGTTGGTTCTAGTCCATGATAAATTAATTTTGGATGAAAATTGACATTTCATGAGTTTGAAAACCTACTTTAGGGCCTCCATTTTCTCGTGGTAAAATTGGAAACGAATCGGTACACCCAATTCGGAGAATACTTTCCCCAACGATTTGACTTCTCAGATATATATGAGCCCATAATTATGAAAGTGGTCTAAGTCCAAATTAAAAGAAATTATATAAACATAACCTTAAAATGGCACGTGGCCCTCTTTAGCGCGTTTTTGAACTACACGATAAGCCGACAAATGACAATCAAACGATAACAGAAACGACAATACTTTCCGGTCTACCTAACAATACATGGAATTCATTTAGTTCTATTATGAAAGTGCATTCATTCAGTTGGGCTCTTCGGAACTAATTATTGGCGGAAAAATAATTTATATATTTTACCCCTATGTCCGCGAATAGCGGTTCAGGTAAGTTAATAACAACGTACATATTATGTGAATATGTTAATTACTATTCGGATATGATGTGATTTGCAGATATTATACGACCACGTAATACTTCTTTAGATGATTCTAAATTCCACGTTTTGGATCTTTCGCCTAAAAGAGGAAGACCAAAAATATACGGAAATATTAAATTACTTCCATTATACCCCACCACTAGACCAGTAATGGAAGAAAAACAAAGATATTATGTTTACATCTCTCCAGTTTTTCAGGAACATTTGAAAAAACCTTAAAAACTCATAATGATGAAAGCCTAAAGTGATAAAAATGGATTTCTTTTGAAAAATAATTAATAAATGTTCATGAATTAATTCATTAAAAATATCGTTTCTAATAGAACTCGTAGTTTTTTATTGCTTTAAGTCATTTATAGGACATTTAGTTAATTTTGAAAATGGTCTAAGTCAATTCACACTCTAAAAACAACATTTTCCTATGAAATTCACCCAAAATTTCATATTCATAATAAATTTCCATTAATCAAGACTAATAAAACTCGAAATTAAAGTGTTGCATAATATAAAAATATTTTTTAATTTATTCAAATGCAATTCATTAAATATCTCGAAACAAGAAATATATTACTTAGACCACTTTCATAATTATGGGCACATATATAGGCTGACTCTTTCATATCACCTGAACTGCGTCTATAATCAGAGAATAGAGATTCCCGCCTTTAGTCAGACTCCCCAATCCACCCTCCACCGTTGCAATCTGGTGCAGTGTTATTTAGAGAAAAGTGTTATTTCGTGCCTAGGTAATACATTATGTGTCTACGTTTATAACATAGTACCTTTATTCCCCGTTTTAATGAGACAAGCTTGATATTCCAAGGCTATCCGACGTTTTATTGATACAATCCTGGTACTCCAAGGTTAAACGTCCGTTGGAGCTTATTGGAATGGTTTTGAGATAGAAATAGAGTCCTTTTAATGGGATTAGTCTAGAATGATCAATTGATAGTACTGATCATATTGATAGTACCTTCTGCTGTATATGGTCGGAAGCAGGACAACTTTCTGCATTTAATTAGTTACGAATGTTCATATTTCACCAAAGCAACTTGATGCAGTGCTATTTAGTTAAGAATGCTTTCTCTGTTAGTGTAGTTACCGGATGTGCCCTTTATTAATTACATGTGATATGCATTAGGTATCTTTGCATTATACCTATTTCATTCGAGCAATGCTGGTAATTTGATGTTACACTCTCATAGGAACTTGCTATAACTTCTTTTCCTGAAGCTTACTTCGCAAAATATGTTCTTGTATAATAGTTCCAGAATCATTGATTACTAGCAGAAAAGGCCTCAGGTTCACATATAGTTACTCGCAGTAGATCTTCCCACGTATAGGCAAACGTGATTATAAACGCTTCCTCGTTCAATTCCATATAGTGTTACCTAGAGAAAATGGTATTTCTGAGCCTAGGTAACGAATTTAGATACATCCATAACAAAAAGACCATTTGCAACGTAGGATGTCCATTTATTTGCAACCTATTTTATTAAAATCCTATCCCAGACATAAGAAACTGTTTAAAAGTAAACGTTTTTTAATGGGGAGGGGAGGGTCTTATAAAATGCATTTCTATGGAGATGATCTTAGCCCATCATACGCCAGCAAAACTTCTCGCATCAAATCAGACGTAGATAATCGCTCTTTCCGAATAAAATTCAGTAATGTAACGGTAGATAGGAAAAAATACTTCTTTAAAACCGAGACATATTTGTCAGCAGTTCACGTAAACTATGCCTTTTCGATATTCTTTCACAAGGACTCATTAAAAAGCCTTACTGATTTAAGATGATATGAAAGGGTCATTCTATATATCAGAACGTCAAAATATTGATAAAACTTTTCTCTGAACTGGGTGCACCAAATCATGTGAAACTTTAACATGTGATTATGGAGGCTCTAAGGAAGAACGCGCTGCCCGTGAAATTTCACTTCTCCGGAAAAAAAAAGAAAGAAATATCTTTCTTTAGTTCTTGTTCGAGATAAGTAGACAATTTTTTTCGAAAACCGAAATTTCATGAGCAGCGCATTATTCCTTAAGGCTCCCATAATCACGCGTTAAAGTTGCAGATAATTCGGTGCACCCAGCTCGGAGAAAAGTTATATAAATATTTTCATTTTTTCTTATGTATATATCACACCTTCATATCACGTTAAGGTGAAGTGAAACCCCCTTCAAATCAGTCGATTCGAATACAACACTTTGTTTTAAGGGTATTAGACCAAACTGTCCGAAACTTTGACACATCACTCCTGATCATCTAAGAATTGTCCTGACACATTCAAAATTTGGATTTTTCAAAAAAATTTTTTAACTCAGTCCAGACCAGAACCAAAATGGCGTCGAGCTCTCATATTTCGATCAATATACAATTATCGAAGGCTCTGATATGAGAATCGAAAGGGTCAGGACAATTTTACGACAATTTAGAACACTCTGGTAATCGATAAACTCGCACTTGAACGGGATAAAAGCAAAAAAAGTGTTGTATGCGCTTCTATGCGAAAACCATGGGAATACGAGGTCTCGGAGTGAAAATTTAATTGACCTGAAAATCACAGATGACCCAGGGGGTCTCTCTGCAGTCAATTAGGCCCCCAGAAAGCATGAATTCGGGGGATTTCTGGAGTTTTACTTCGATTTCTTTATAATTATTGTACGAAAACGACAGTTGGAGTATCCCATTTGGTACAATGCCCAATATAATTCGATACAGCTGTCAATATAAAAACGAACGACGGCAACGTAGGCATTTAGAAAAATCTTCTTTATCGACGTTGATCAAGTTCCTCGACGTGTTTCACTTCACCTTAAGCCAACTGAGTTATGAGATGGGAAGAAATGAATTCTCTTGTAATTTTATATCCTGACGGGCCCACGACGGAATCCATAATCATAAGCAACCCTGTCCTTCTTCGTTCACCCGCTCTGCAAAGCACCTGCAACGCACGCAAGTGCAGTTCAACTATTCGGTGACCTCGTGTTCGAGAGCGGCAGTGGGTGTCCCGGTGCAGTCCGCCCACTCGGCTGGGAGCGTCGCGACGCCGCTCGCCGGCGTCCCAGTGCGGGGGTGTCGCTCGCTGAGGACTGCAGCGACCTCCTCCAGCCGACGGGTTTTCAACGAGTCCGTGTGTGTGTTTTGTTCGCACGTCCGGGTGGACGAACTTCGACCGTCTGTCCACCTTATTCACAAGTCCAATCCAACCTACTCGGTCAACCTAACCTAACCTAACCCACCAGCAAAAAATAACATACATAATTAAGACAATTTACATTAGGGAAGGAAAGTTCTGCTCCCAACTTTTCGCGCTTCCACGTGTATTCTTTTCTCGACCAGGTGGACGAACTCCCGCTGTCTACCCTGCTAAAAATATTCATACACTCTTGGTACATAAGATTGTAGTGAAATTATAAATTTCATGTCTAAAAAGCGAATTATCACATATTTATGTTGAACTTCAAAATGTCTAATTTTCTAACGTCACAGTAGAAGTTTGTGAAGTTTCCTAGAAGAATGTATAACTTGTTATAATTTTCGTCTGGATATGTTATAAAATTGGTATGCCATGTCCGGATGAAACTTCCTACGAAAGTATTATAACATTTTTCTATTTTTAACAGGGTAGTCACGCCGGAGGCAAAACCTAACCTACCTTAATCTATCCTAAAGGGAGACACGGAATCGCCATAACCTACATTAGGGGGATAAAATTCGGCTGCGATGACAGCGCCGCGCGGCGCGCGACGGCCTCGAGGAGAGTCTCAGAACTAAGCGATGACTTGCCCGTGAATATTTCAATACGTATCGACCCGCGGCCACGTGCATTCGTCTAGGTGTTTGCGGTGCCTCGTGGCATTGGGAGGAGCCTCAAAAAGCGTTCCCAGAGGGTACTGCGCGTGGCCGTCCGTGTTTCATAGAGGGTGCCTCGTCGGCTCGCTCCACCAGCCGGTCGCCCCTCTTTGATTCGACACTCCTTTCATCGGCGAGTTTCAAACCGTTCCGAATTTTCTTTTTCTTTTCTTCCTCGCCTCCTTCTACTCTTTTACTTTACTTTTAGTGGATTTCACTGAACGCGCGTCTTTAGGGGGAAACTCCGCCGGAGGCCGCTGCGCTTCCGGGCTACGAGGAGGCGCTTCCGCGTAGGTGACCCCGGATTCCGTAGATTTCGAAATCGGGCTCTCGTCAACGATGTGGCAAAGTAAATTTTATATACCCTTTCATTCATTCCGAAGAGAATCGACATCGCGGCTCGAAATCCAGGGGAAATTGCTTTCGATAGGGTTCACTTAAGTTAAGGTTAAGGTGATGTGAAACGATCGATTATTGGTCGGGGCAGACAAAACTGATTCTTTCTACCCGCGGGGGAACGTCCGGATATTCCCTAGAAAGCATTACCAAACGTTCACGTAGGTTTATACCTACATTTAGGGGTATCGATGCAAATTACGCAGAAGTACAAAGGCACGTGGAGTACTTAAGGTGAAGTGAAACCTCCTTCAAATCAGTCGATTGGAATACAACACTTCGTTTTAAGGGTATTAGACCAAACTGTCCGAAACTTTGACACATCACTTCTGATCATTTAAGAGTTGTCCTGACACATTCAACATTTGGATTTTTTTTTTAATTTTTTAACTCAGCCCAGACCAGAACCAAAATGGCGTCGAGCTCTGATATTTCGATCAATATACAATTATCGAAGGCTCTGATATGAGAATCGAAAGGGTCAGGACAATTTTACAACAATTTATAACACTTTGATAATTGAGAAACTCGCATTTGACTGGGATAAAGGCAAAAAAAGTGTCTCATGCGCTGCTATGCTAAAACGATGGGAATACGAGGTCTCGGAATGAACATTTAGTTAACACCCATATCACAGATGGCGCAGGGGGTTCCTCTGCAGTCAATTAGGACCTCAGAAACCATGAATTCGGGGGATTTCTGTAGTTTTACTTCGATTTCTTTATAATTATTGTACGAAAACGACAGGTGGAGTATGCCATTTGGTACAATGCCCAATATAATTCTATACAGCTGTCAATATAAAAACAAACGACGGCAACGTAGGCATTTAGGAAAATCTTCTTTATCGACGTTGATCAAGTTCCTCGACGTGTTTCACTTCACCTTAATGCCTTTACTGGAAAATAGGTTACGAAACAATTGCACGATGCAGACATACATTTCATCCTATAATCACAATTCGAAGTGCACGAATTAAAATAACGAAACTACATGTATACATATGTAGACATGTACCTAATGTATACATATACATACATATAACGTACAGATATGTACGTTACGTATACATATATTTTGTGTATGTTACGTACAGACATACATTTAATCCTATAATTACAATACGAAGTGCACGAATTAAAATAATGAAACTACATATGTACATATTGTATACGTATACAGACATATAACGTAGACATATGTACGTGACGTAACATACGTAACATACACATAACGTATACATATGTACATAATGAGACTACATGTAGAACATATATCATTTAAACGAGCGAATGGTGTAAATTTGATTCCTCATCTCTGCCAATGGTATGTAACTTGTTGCACGATTTGCAAGCTTTGTGCTGGAATAATCAGGCGCAATTTGTCGAATTTCCGTCATTTTCGCGATAATAGGATCCTAGAAAAAATTGAACATCGTACATTTAACCGAAGGAGTATCCGAGCCTTAAGGTAATGTGAAAGTGGCGTCGAAGAGGTTTCGTTTATATAACTTTTCTCCCAACTCGGTTTACCGAATAGTCTGAAACTTTACAACGTGAATAGGAAGACTATAAGGAAGGTCCTGAAACGCATGGAATTTCAATTCTTTTCAAATTTCTTTATAGGTATTTTAAAAATAGTTTATAAAAAATGAAATTTCGCGAGTTTCAGGACCTACCTTAGGGTCTCCATATTCACGTTTTAAAGTATGAAACGATTTGGGACACCCAGTTCTTAGAAAAGTTTTATGAACGACTGAGCTTTCGGGTGTCACTTTCACATCCCCTTAAGGTGATATGAAAGGATCACTCTACATATATAAAACGTCAAAATATTCATAAAACTTTTCTCCAAACTGGGTGCACCGAATAATTTGTAACTTTGACACGTGATTACGGAGGCTCTAAGGAAGAACGCGATACTCGTGAAATTTCATTCTTCACAAAAAAAAAAAATGTGATTTTGGTTCTAATCTGGCTAAATAAAAAGTAATTTTTGTATAAAAATGAAATTCCACTCGTAACGCGTTCTTCTTTGGGCGTCCATAATCACTTGTTAAAGTTTCAAATGATTCGGCGCACCCAGTTTGGAGAAAAGTTTTATAAATATTTCGACCTTCCGATATCCACAATGACCCTTTCATCCTGCCTTAATCAGGAAAGGTAACATTTCACAAAATCAGTTTCAAAGGCTCCCACTTCTTTCCCGTATTTCTTTCAGCCTTCCCCCCCCCCCGTCCTTAATAAATTCACTCTAAAACGTAGCTTAAAGGCCCAATCTAGAAACCAAGTAATGGAAGCACAAATTCCACAATGCGGTACCTAGGAACGATTACCGAAACCCCCGACCACCCTCGACCTCCTCGAGGCTTTACTTCCACCCCCCCTCGGTCGAGCGCCCCAACAAGAACGACCTCAGTGGACCAGAAAGTGACTCGAAGATCAAACTCAAGATCAGCTCCAAAAACTCAAAAGGTGGTTAACCAGGACACCCGCGCTTCGGCCGACAACCCTCCCAGTTACCACCTTCGTCCCCGATCTCCCGTCGATCCTCGGCCGGTCGAACCTCAGAAGCCAGAGTCCGCGAGGTCCAAGAAATAATTGAGCCTCACGCGGAGGTCCAAATTTGGATGAAAGAAATAGCAAAGAAGGAACCGCCGGCTGTTAAATACGCTTTAATGAAATAGACATCGGAAGTGTGCCGGCGAAGTAACGATTACCCGAGTGCGCAGCGATATCGGTCGGTCATGAATCTGATGTTCCGAAAGAACTTCGGAGCCGACAAGGGCCCCGGTGGTGGAGGGGGCGTAGGAAGCGACCGATCCGCGCCCGGGTACGGGGCGGGGGCAGGCCCCAGCGCGGTCGGCGTGGGAGGCGTGGGACTGGGGGGCACGCGGCTGGGGGGCCGNGGCGCCGGGGGCGTGGGGGGCCGTGGGCCCGTGCGGCGCAGCCGCGAGTTCGGCTACTACCCCATGGACGAGCTTCCCACTCACCCCCTCCGAACTCACCTGTTCCTGACGCCCCCCACAGGTGGGAGCGCCGCTGCCGCCGCCGAGGAACCCGAGCGGCTCGGGCCCGGGCCCAGGCGCAACTCCGGCGGGCCCCTCATCCGCTGGGGCGGGGCCTCCTCCGGGCCCGCCGGGAACCCCAACAAGCGGAAGCAGAGCGGGGTCCACCCGAAGGAGCCCGAGGAGCCCGCCACCCCGACGGCCTCTAGACAGGTAATTCCAGCTGATTGGCACCGACTCTTGACCCACGGTTTCCCTCTTCGTCTATCGCGCCAAATATTCACTTTCTGGACGGTATCAAAATGATATCAAAGAATCGGCCTATATATACCGAGAGGTCAAATCGTTGGGGAAAGTATTCTCCTAACTGGGTATACCGATTCGTTAATAATTTTACCACGTGAATATGGAGGCCCTAAAGTAGCTCCTGAAACTCATGAAATTTCATTTTTCATCCAAAATTAATTTATTATGGACTAGAACCAAAATGGCCTGACCCGTGCTTGTTTTCAATGTTTTGCGCTTCTTGGAGGAGTAGAATCGAAAATGAAGAGTTTCAGTCGAATAATTTAGAATATCGGAGAAATTGACAGGGTCAGATGGGAAAATATGGAAAATACTTTCACCAACGATTGCAAGAGAATGCTGGCTTGTCTCGGGGCTGACACGTGTTTTTAGAGCAAAAATTTAGTTGCAGCTAAACGTCACAGATGGCGACGTTGATCCTAAACAGTCGTTAGAATAATGAATTCACGGGATTTCGACAGTGTCACGTCGACGTCTTCGTTCTTACTTTGCAGAAATGACATAAGGAACGCTTCAGTTTGTATAATTCTCAACGTAGACTGTAAAAGATTTGAACATAAATATAAACGTCGGTCACGTGACGCAGCAGCTTATATTCCCCCTTAAGTATTCAAAATGACGTTACCACCAAAAACGGTATAGATGAATATTAATTTATCGACCTCGATTAAATTTCTCATCGCCTTTCGTATCATCTTAAACTCTTCAAAAGAAATTATTCTTATATTGCTAGGCCTAAAGAGGTCCGATAACTCAAAAAGTATCTAACATCTTGGTTTGCATTTTTTTTTTATTCTTCGGAATTGAAAATCATTTATTTATGATGTTTGCACCAAAATGTTGATAATACAGAGGATTATTCTTTCGCTAAATCGGCTGTTCATTTTGTGTGCTTGATCGCTTCGATGAATTATGCGATGTTGTGCGTCGTCAATATTCGCAAAATTCCCTCGGCTTTCTGCGTTTTGGATCCCAGAAGAGGCCTCGCTAACTCGTGACTATTATCAACGAAGCCTGTGACAGTTTAGAAATTTATTAACCACCATTGGAACATCATGTATATGCATCATGTCTCGCGTACGCGTACATGGTCGCTACAAAGTCCTTGACATTATTTAATATTTATCGCGTGACGTCGGTATCGGCTTTTACACTCGGCAGTCTCGATCTTATCAAACGTACGTGTAATGGGCACGTCGAATCAGTGACAAATGTTTCTACTTTTACAGGTGTCATTCAGCGCCAACCGATCGTCTGGAACTTACACGCCACTCGTCACTTCCGGAAGCAGTCCACCTCGAAGTGAACCAATTTCGTTGGCAACTTTAGATCGAGACTGCTTCATAATTCCATTGGCCTCTTTGGAACGATTTCTTCCAGCAGGAGTACCGGTAAATAATACGTTATTCACTCTATATACCACGTGACGTGACGTGACGTGAGGTGACGTGAAAGTGGCGTCAAAGAAGTCTCGTTTATGAAACTTTTCTCCGAAGTGGGTGTAACGAATCGACTCAAACTTTACAATATAAATATGGAGGGTATAAGAAAGATCCTAAAACTCATGAGATTTCAACATTTTTGAAATTCGTTCATAGATATTTTTAAACTTTTTATAAAAAGAAATTCAATTTCACGAGTGTCAGGACCTTCCTTATAGCCTCTATATTCACGTTACGAAGTTTCAAACAATTCGGTATACTCAGTTCGGAGGAAAGTTGGATGAACTATTGACCCCACCGATGCCACTTTCACATCTCCTTAAGGTGAAGTGAAACACGTCGAGGAACTTGATCGACGTCGATAAAGAAGATTTTTTTAAATACCTACGCTGCCGACGTTCGTTTTTATATGCACAGCTGTGTCGAATTATATTGGGCATTGTACCAAATGGGATACTCCACCTGTCGTTTTCGTACAATAATTATAAAGAAATCGAAGTAAAACTCCAGAAATCCTCTGAATTCATGCTTTCTGGGGCCCTAATTGACTGCAGAGGGACCCCCTGCGCCATCTGCGATTTTCAGGTCAATTAAATTTTCACTCCGAGACCTCGTATTCCCATCGTTTTGGCATAGAAGCGCATAAAACACTTTTTCTGCCCTTATCCCATTCAAATGCGAGTTTCTCAATTATCAAAGTGTTCTAAATTGTCGTAAAATTGTCCTGCTCCTTTCGTTTCTCATACGAGAACCTTCGATAATTGTATATTGATCGAAATATGAGAGCTCGATGCCATTTTGGTTCTGGTCTGGGCTAAGTTAAGAGTTTTTTTTCCGAAAATCCAAATTTTGAATCTGTCAGAACAATTTTTAGATGATCACGCGTCATGTTTCAAAATTTCGGACAGTTTGATTCAATGCCCTTGAAAAAAAAAGTGTTGTATGAACTGATTTGAAGGGAGTTCACTTCACCTTAAGAAGATATGAAAGGCGCTGAGAAATTAAATCGAGGTCGATAAATGAAAATTCATCTGTACACTTTTTGGTGGTGTCATTTTGAATACTCAAATGGTAACATAAGCTGGAGCGTCACGTTACCGACATTTATGTTTATCTTGAACTCTTTTACAGTCCACGTTAATAATTATACGAACTGATATAATACAAATATTTCATATAATTCTTATTCTTATTCAACGTTATTACTGACGTATAAAATATTTCAACAATAGTAAGTAAAATTACTCTCATGTACACGAGTTTGCCGGCCCTTATAAGAATACGTAAAGCAAATTCCTAGGCCTTGAAACATTATTACCGTTTCTCATGAAAGACAAGTAGTATAATATGAATGTAAGGCAATGAAGTATTGCACGCGAGCAAAAGCAGTACATACGTATCCAATCATCCATTTACCAAATATCCATGTAATATAGGTATCCACTCGCGGCACTCAACAGCAACACAAACTTCATAAAAGTCGCTGTAAACTTATAGCATGAAATATTTATAGTTGATACGTTTTATCACCTCCGAGGTCTTCTCTTTAACCTTATAATTCCGAAACTGTAGCTACTGTAAAACTATGTGCATCGTGAATGCGGCAAAACTGAATCATTGCTAACATTGATAATATATTTTTTGTCCAATTCAGGGCTTTTTCTTTAAGGAGATTCATACCCATTGACGATGTTAAATCTACCCATTTTTCAAAAAAGTACATGAATTTTTCATCTCAACAAAATAATTGTTTCTTGCGATTATATGTGATTCAGGCAACAATATATATTTGTCAATCAATTTATTTTCTTTCAGTGTGTGTTTCGTTTTTTTCCTATACCAGTCACATAATAAGGTATTTTCACCCTATCAATATGAGTCCCCATAAGTGTTGCAAATATTCGCAGAATATGAATATATCCATTTAACTGATCTCTTTTAAGCATGCCCCAATTGCCGATAAGAAGAGGTCGGGCAGCCCTCTTTCCGTCCTCGAGGTGGAGGACCCGAAACAATGTGTTCTGGCACATTTCATGACCCCTCTGGAACCCCTGGATCCTTTGGTGGAATCGCCAATTTCCCGACCATTGGTTCTGCAACGAGATACAGCGGCGGAATTGCTCGCAGAAATTGCATCATCCGCTTCGCAAAGTATCCTATTAACCAACATGGAACGGAATGGTAAACTTAGTACCCATATAAATCACTAATATTATGGAGCCATCAGTACTTGCACATCTATCGGAGATAGTCCGTTCCGTTAACGTTTCATGACCCATAGAAGTTATATATCTATCATGAATCTGGAAATTGAATGCTCGTTTTGTCTTACACCTACTACACCTGAGACGATGCCATAAAAAAGAAATAGCCAGTGGATATAGCCAAACCTTAGAATTTTGTAAAAATAAACATTAACGTCCCGTAATCAGATTTCTATAATCGCACAAATTGTAACCTTGTAGTCTCGATCGACGCAGAAACACAAAGCATTAAGATGGTATGAAAGGCGTCGAGAAATTTCATCAAGATCGATGAATTAAAATTCATCTGTACCAAAATGGACAATATATAATTCAATAAAATATTTATTCGCTATAAAAAAATCATCTTTCATTTTCATAAAAAAAAACTAAATTACTTTCCGAACAACCCAATATTCTCGATTTCTAAGTGAATAGCCCCTCGATTATTGTCTCAAACTGATCATATATGTTGCGGAATTATTATCCGTTNAAAACAACAAAAAACGAAATTACTTTCCGAACAACCCAATATATAGGCTGACTCTTTCATATCACCTTAATGACCAAATATCCGATGTTATTGACGTATAACGATTTTTTGTTTGCAGCCGATTTTCCGTTTATTTCTTATTATCTAATAAACAAGCAGAACACCGACCCAGTCGACTTTTATCAGGAAGTTCAATGTGCGACCCTGAAAAAGTTCGATCCTCGCGATTTGCGGTATGCGGCCAACCACACTTTGGATCTGTTCAACGAAGTTGCGACCATCGCCAGGCCTCCTCTGGAGCCGCCCGGAGGAAGACCGCCCATTCCGTCCACTGGTTACATCGTTTCTATATTCAAGGTGTTCGAAGGAGACGATGGACTCAAATTTGAGCAGAACTGGCTTTATTGGACCGGTAAACGATAACATCTCCCCTTAAAGCCCAACAATCCCACCAAACACCCTGTTACAGTTACATGACACTGTCACTAACATGACATATAACAAATTTTATTCAAAAGATACATTAATATCATATAACGTTGAATTATTACCGTTCGGTAACATCGTTACAAACTTGGTAATCTTGTAGTTATATAATATTAACGTAACATGTTACCAATATGTTATGTAAATGTTGCATTATTAATTTTATAACAGTGTTGTATACCTGCGGAGGAAGTAGTAATACAAAACTTACTTATATGTTATATGTATCTTACATTACATGTGACAAACGTCATGTAATGGTTATATTATTGTTACGTAACCGTGTTTGGTGGGATTATTATACGAGAGTTCTTAGTTCCCAATAAAGGACAAGACTCAACAAATCATTAAGATAGAAAACACCGTATTAGCTTCTTAAAAATAGATCATTTGATTTCAAACCAGTTCACTTAACAAAGACAATTGATTATGAATGGGAAGAAACTATATAATTGTTTGGTAGTACATAGAGCTTTATGAAATCGAGTGAGATTGATTAGAATGATTGAGGGCATTGATTCCAAGTATGTTACGCAATAAATTGGGAAACAATACATCTGAAACAAGGAAATGCTTCTTATTATCGAGAAGACACGTATTCTACCCAACAAGGCCGATCATAAGCATCAGGTTTTCCAGTAACTGTTTTCTTTAACACCACTAAGGGAACCGGAAAGAAATATGCAACTTACAAAATCACTCCATGATGGTTCGATTTAATGCCAATTTTGACCCTCTCTGGCCCCACTGTGTGCCGGATCCAAAAACGTGATGTTCACGGCCGGTTATGTTTTGCGGATGAGACAATAGGAAATCTGGCTTCTTCAGGCAAGACGCGCTGATATGAATGATATTTGTTAACAGGTGCAAGAATGATGTATCGGTATCTGCCAAAGTCCGTGGGCCTCAGAAGAATAACACTGCACAAGTCGATGTCTCAAGGCGACAAGATGTATTTACTGATCTGCGAGTGTTCACAGCTTCAGGATAATTTATCAGCAGCCGCAATATTACTGCCGGCTCTTCGAGCACGTCTCTGTGGCTATACTGGATTGTACAGGCCATCGGTGTGTTTCTGATTCTTCAGAAAACCATGATTATATAATGAAGAAACCATTTTCCAAGGAGAGACTCTAATTCGAGGAGTACTTTTGACTTGAATCAGATCTCCCGAAAGATCAGCTACCGAAAGTCGAATCGGTAATCAGCAAACGATTAATGGTGCCATTATTAATACAGGAAAAGGACTTTCAAAATCAGCTGGGAATACTTG
Source organism: Orussus abietinus (assembly GCF_000612105.2). NCBI lineage: Eukaryota > Metazoa > Arthropoda > Insecta > Hymenoptera > Orussidae > Orussus > Orussus abietinus. The sequence goes on along the minus strand of NW_019394413.1, from coordinate 3,365 downwards.
ACACTATCGTTTTGCGAGAAGGAACGTAGAACGGTAAAATCGGTTTGAAAATACGTAGCCGTTATAATAATGCTAGCGTTACAACGGCTACGTTTCTTTTCGTAACGAAAAATAACAACTAGCCGAAGGTATTGTTAACAAGCCAAATGATTCTTTTTTTCCATACAACGATTTTTACCGGTACCATAATTGGCGACATATCATACATGAAAAACTGTGATACTGAAAAACATATATCACACGCATGTGAATACGAAACCTTGTAGAGAGTTTTTCTTTATTAGGTACGATACGGTTCGGTAGATTAAGATGTAGGATCCAGGGTACGTAAAAAATGGTTTTCATCTTAGGAAGGATTTTTAATCCTAATTCAAAGGATGCGTTAATCTTCAGCTCCATAGATCTATTTGAAGCGGAAAGCGAAGCACGTCCGAAACAATAACTTCATTGACGAAGAAAAACATTTCCTCTTGTTGAGAAGCATATAATTAATTATTGTAATTCTAGACAATATTAGGCAGAATCAAAAATGGCATTATTCCCTTCTTTTTTATAAGGCCGAAAATTAATAGGGAAGGTAATGATATTACATTTTGCTAGTACTCGTTAAAGTTATTTCACCGTTGATTCGCGATGGTTTCAAATGTAATTAGAGTCAATTTTCTATGTGGCTTAAGAGGGAATGGTATGATTAAAAAAGCCCGAGTTGACCGTGCTGCCACGTAACAGCAAGCAGAGGCAACACTTGTGACGTAACAAGCGTCGTTGCTGTGCCGTCCAGTGGAAGTCACGGTACCGCGATTTCGATGTCAAGTAGCCTTATCAAGAAACTAGGTAGAGTTTCGAGCCAAATACATTTTTGAGCGGAATCCCAGTAACGTCACGTTATGGGAACTATGTTACAGTCCTGGAGTAGTATAATGAGACTTGATGCCTATGGTTGGTTCCACAGAAAGAGACTCCAGAAGCGGAACCCAAGATCTCAGATTTTCGCTGATCTAACGATGCGAGCGCTACTTGCGGAAAATGAGGAAACTCTAATCCTATGTGACTAAAACATTTCCTACCGATATAAATGACCTAAATTGCTTTTAATTTTGCATTTAAGGTACGTCAAATGAGACGATAATCCTCATATGATATACAGAATCTGATGTTTTTAACGCGATAAAGATTAGCGGGCACGTTAGCAGACGATAATCTTGAATTGAAAAATTTCATCGAAGAGGCGCTCTCGGCACTAAATCAGAAACAAATTTGAAGATCTTGGACCCCTAAAGTGGGAACGATTTCAATACGTGGTGTTGTATCTCCTTATACTACTTCGTTGTTACAGTTCTAAGCGTTGAGCGAGTAACGAAAAAAGCCATGTGGGATCACCATGACAAATTCGTGGACTGCCAGTCCGGATTTTTACTCAGTGTTTATATTTTCTCTGACACGTAATTGAAAAATCTGACTCCACAGGGAAAGTTATATGCTCGCGAAGCTGTGATTTCATCCATTCAAATTATTCAAAGTACTAGGTTGAGGAATAAGTTTGCGCCGTTTTAATTACATTATCTTACGTTAAAAACGGCGGGAACTTGTTCCTAAACCTAATACATCCAGTGCAAATATTTTTGAGGGCAAAGTTTCCCCACTTCCAGGTCGCATAAATGTGAAAACACACACAGATAAAATAATGTACCATTCCCCCTTAGAAACAAGTCCTGGGAAATATTAAAAGTTAAAAATAGTCATTCAGTCTTTCTAAAAAAAATGTATATTTGACTTGTTCATTAGAAGACCCGAGACTACTTTTAGGAGATCTATGCATAATAGAGGGAGAGACATAGCTGGCTGCGGATCTACATCGTAGTACAAAATGAATAGGCGATAAGCTTGTTGCACGAAGACAATAGTTGTACATAATTGCGCAGGCGCAATTTGTTACTAATATCATAGGTTTTTATTGAAATCTATCCTTTTTGCAACACAGATGTACACATCGACCATGAAACGATAGAACTAATACAAGCCTTGCCATTATACTGTGATTCGTGTGCATTTTAACTGATGCACTCGCGCAAATTTAATATGATTAAAAAAATACTGTGATTACATGATTGAAATGTTAAAAGGATACATTTTGCAAAAAATCGGTTTGTGTCCATTGTGACAGTAATTATCACAAATGAATTTGTGACAAGGTTTCTTCTGAATAATTATAAAGATAACCTTCAATTCTCTTTGAAATCTCCTAGTTATTAATTTACATAACCACTTATACAGCTTTTGCAGCACACTGAGATTTTTTCAAACAGCAATTTTGCGACTCTTCAATGAAATATACTTCTAATTTATTGATTCGTGTACAATGAATGAAATGATAATAAATCAGTAATCCAATACATTATCTTCAATATTCACATTACTCCTGAAATGATTGAATCTTAAGTAGTTTTAAGCGAAAACATCATTGCCCTTGTAATATAATGGAATGAAACAAAACCCTTAAATGGTACTTCTGCATAAGATTAATCAATAACAGTACCAAAGTGGAAATATAAATGTAATTTAAATTTTCTTCCAACCACTGATATAAACGATCTTACTGAATTATAATTAATTTTTAAAACTATTGAACAACCGTTACCTTCTTAGGTATCAATAACCCCTAGGCCCACGAAATCTTCTTCTACCATCCACCTATAAATATATTAAAATTGAGATCATGCAAGGGATATAATAAAAATAACCTTTTGCACTACGAGATGTATTATGTACTTACTATTGAACGTTTACACTCAAAAAATGTATTTCGCAGAATGTGACATTCATATGGAACAGTTTCATCACCAGTAAGAAGGCACTCTCTCGGTGTGCGCTTATGCTAAAATATATAATAACCAAATAAGTCATTTATAATTACCATTTACAACGATCAAAGCATTGTGATATATTGAAAATCACATCGATGGTATGCATTTCTTCTAATTGAATGTCATTATATTTGAGGAAAATTAAAACTGTTTCTGAATTTAATACAAGCTATAAGGTTATCGATAACTGCTTACTATTTTACAGCAATCACTTTCTAATAAACATAGTTTTAAGTCGGCTCTAACACCAGCACATCTTGATTTATCCGCTAATCTTTCATTTTCCTCTGAATATCTCACCATTTTCGAAAATGTCTTTAATTGTTATTCAAATTATCTTCGCCCAAAAATTAATCTTTGTACGAAGTGAGCGAGCAGATATTTCACGTTTTTGTCTGAAAGTGAAGTACACTGGACTCCATCGATGGCTTGCACCTGGTCCGCACTGCCCTCTCCGGCCGCGCAGCGTACTAGCGGCGGGAGCAGCGCGGAATTCGAATC